>NW_024429193.1:70819583-70982083 GCF_017639785.1 Mesocricetus auratus | reverse complement strand
TTTATTGGGTGCTGACTATGTGCTGGGGTGTGTTCCAAGCACTCAAGGAATTCACAGCCTGCGGGCTCCAGGTTTCGCTTATATCTTCATGGGGAGATGCCAGCTTCCACTTGATATTTTGCTATGAAGGAGATTTCTGGGTCAAAACTACCATGCCTTTCCATGACCTTACCTTTAAACCTGAAAAGTTAAAGCTTGATGCTCCAAGTTACTTGGGGCTAATTCTTTTCTAGGAGAATATGACCTGTAAGAGTGGCCCATATCAGGCAACAAATTAGAAAAACTAAACACAGTGAAAATCGCTTTCCCTTCCCACTTCCTCTGGTTAATAATTCCCAGGTGAATTCAGAAAGCAGGGGAAATAGAAAGCGGATTCCTCTGTAATTATAAAATTAGCCTACTGTAGAATTTAGATCACAGACTAGAAATGTCTCCAGAGTGATTCTCAAGGTAAAACCTCATCAATTATTTTGTGTCTATAAGCTTATCTATCAACACACTCTTGGGCCCTCCCTTTTCTGGTATTGCCAAAGGGTACTGGGAGTCAGGGGTTCTCAGTGCTGGGGTTTTTTGTTTTGTTTTTTGCTTTCCATTTGGTGGCATGAGAACACATACCAGAAGGGTCTGCATATGAAATCCCTATCCCTAGGCTGCTGTTCTCCTTCCCGAGTGTGGCTCTGGAGAACCAGGCTGCGTGTTAGCAGGGGTGCTGAAGGAAAGGAATGAGGTGGCGGGAGATTTGGTTGAACAACCTGAGTGATGGTTTGGCTCTGCAATGTCCCCAGCATGCTTGCTCTCCAGCTGGTGACGCTGTTTAGGGAGGTTGAGGATTGTACCTGCCCTTGGTTCTGTCATAAAACACCGTGACCAAAGGTGACCTGGGGAGGAAGGGACTTACCTCCTCTCAGAGCTTGTTTTTGTCATCCAGGGAACTCAGGGCAGACACCGGAAGACAGCAGCTGATGCAGAGGCCATGGAGGGTGCTGCTCACTGGCTTGCTCCCATGGCTTGCTCAGCCTGCTCTCTTATAGCCCCCAGGACCACCAGCCCAGGGGTGGCGCCACCCACAGGGAGCTGGGCTTTCTCACATCAATCAACAATCAAGAAAAGGTACCACAGGCTTGCCCAAAGGCCAGTCTGGGGAGGGCATTTGTCCAGTTGAGGTTCTTGCTTCCAAAATGACTCTGTCTTGTGTTGATGTAAAACTCGCCCTGGGCTCTGTGCGGTGCCAAATGCCACACACTCCACTACTGTAGACTGAGTCTCCTGCTATACCTTTCCTATGATTGGCTGAAACCCTCTGCAATCAGAAGCCCTGTAGAAGTCGGAGTTAAAATGTCCCCTCTCGACTCATAGGGAGTGGGGCAATTGGAAGGTTTGACCTTGTTGGAGCCGGTGTGGCCTTGTTGGAGGAAGCAGGTCACTGGGGGTGGACTTTGAGGTTTCAGACACTCAAGCCAGGCCCTCTCTCTCCTCGTTCTGCCTGAGGATCCCAATGTGGAGCTCTCAGCTGTTTCTCTGGCACCGTGTCTGCCTGCTGCTGCCATGCTTCCTGCCGTGGTGATCACGGACTAACTTTTGAACTGTCAGCCAGTCTCAATGAAATGTGTTTCCTTTATGAGAGTTGCCGTGGTCCTGGTATCTCTTCACAGCCATAGAAACCCTAGCTAATAGGGCCCAGACAGCCCTTCCTCCCCCTACATTTTCCCTGCTGGAACTGCGCTCACTCGTTACAACAGTAAGGTAAGTAGCACACGAAACTGACGATTAGAGAAGTGACGAAACCCGATCGTCTGGTTCTTGGGCTCTGGAGCTGGCTTGTGGGGGGTGTGGGAGAGTTTGCAGACGCATGTCAGAGAAGCCCTAGGATGTCACGAGTGTCTCAATGGGCCCTTCTGATGAGGCCAGGAGACATGCAGACAGTAAGGACTGTGCTAATGACATCTCAGATGAGAACAAAGACTATTAACACTGGCAACAGAGGCCATGCTGCACTCTGACAAAGCGTTTGTGTTTAGTCTGCACACATGTCCTGAAACTTTGATGCAGGCTCACGGTTCAAAAGCAACGAATATGGAGGTAACTTAGCCTTCGTGCTGTAGCGCTGTTACTGCTGGCTACTTTTAGCCACATTTACAGTGAGAATTGGAAGTGAACAAGCAGAGCAGGAGGTGAGAGATTTAAATTTTGGTCAGGAAAAGGGGAATCGAGCACAATCAAAGTAGCCAAGTAAACACATGCAGACAAAGTGACATGAGTTGCTAAAGAGATCAGTGACGTTAAAAAGACACAAGACTGGGCTGGAGAGATGGCTCAGTGGTTAAGGGCACTGGCTGCTCTTCTAGTAAATTCCCAGCAACCACATGGTGGCTCACAACCATCTCTAATGAGGTCTGGTGCCCTCTTCTGGCGTGCAGGCATATACGCAGGCAGAACACTGTATACATAATAAATAAATCTGAAAATAAAACAACAACAACAAAAAGTCAAAAGGCAGTGTCACTAGGACAGTAGGGAAGGGCCATGAGGAAATAAAGGAAGTGGTAAGATCTGGCCTATCCAAGGTTCCAGCATAGGAATGCTGTTGAGGCGTCCTGCTGGAAAAGGGCTGCCCACAGATGTCTTGTTTGCTTTGTTTTAGAGTCTCTTCATTGTGGTCCAGCAGACTGGACTATTTGTCTCAGTTAGGGTTTCTATTGCTGTGGAGAGATGCCATAACCATAGCAACTCTTACAAAGGAAAACATTTGGTTGGGGTGACTTACTTTTCAGAGGTTCAGTCCATTATCATCATGGTGGGACAGGGTGGCCTGCAGACAGACATGGTGCTGGAGCTCAGAGCCCTACATTTTGATAGGCGGGCAGCAGGAAGTGGTCGTCTCACTGGGCACAGCTTGAACAAGAGGGAACCTCAAGGCCCGCCTCCACAGGGATGCACTTCCTCCAATAAGACCACACCTACTCCAGCAAGGCCACACCTCCTAATAATGCCGCTCCCTTGGGGCGCCATTTTCTTTCAAACCACCACACTGTTTCTTGAGATGTTAGCAGAACGTGGCATCATCCACTTGGTACTGGGTTTTCAGGTATGCAGATTGTAAGAGTTATGGGATTATGGAGGTTGCCCACCAAAAATTTTGAGAAAAGCCTATCAAACAAACAAACAAACAAACAATATCTGTAGCAGGAATGTGTCCCTCATCAAGAGCAAAGAAAATGGAATTAACAGTTCCCAGAAGTGGAAAGATGTATGGCTTTTTAAAAAGGAAAACATGAACTAGGCATGGTGGTACACACATGTGGTCACCAATTTAGGCTACCTAGTAAGACCCTTCTCTTACACACACAAAAAATAAATGAAAATACATATACACATAAGTATGTGTATATTTTTAATGAAAATGTGTTGCAGTTCATTAGTAACCAACAAACTAAAATCATTACAAATGCTGCTCTTAACTGAGTTCATTTCCCAGCACCCACATAAGTGGCTCACAACCATTTATAACCACAGCTTTGGGGGAATCTTATACCCTCTTCTGACCTTTGTGGGTACTACGTTCACATGTACATAACCCAGACACAGGCACAGACACATACACATGTAAAGAGAAGCTTTTTCTTTGAGAGAAGCCTTCCCGCGGTTCTAGAGCCACATCAGTCCCAAATAAACACACAGGAGGCTATATTAATTATGGAGCTGTTGGCCTTGTTTGTTTCTTACTAGCTAGCTCTGACTTAAGTAATCACCCCATAATTGTTAATCTAAGTATGTCTCTTACCGGAGAATAGTTCCGGGCTTCCTACCCCCATAGCATTACATCTTGACTCTCTTGTGTTTCTCCTTCCCAGAGTTCTCCTGGACTCCTAGTCCCTCCTATTTAGGTTCCCTATTGGCTCAACAGTGCTTTATTGACATAATCACAGGACTTCCCCCAATATCTCCTCTTTTCTGTTTAAACAAAAAGAAAGGTCTTAACTTTAACATAGTCAAATTGTGTATAACAGAACAGTTATCAAATAAGAACATAGTTACAATATTTTGGCAAGATTTAAAGAAAATATCATCCATCCCATCCTTGTGAGTCCAAAGTTCTATATGTAGCTTATCTTTTATCATAACTAAGGAAAACTATAATTATAACTATCTATCTTCAACTCCATCAAAGACCACAGAAGGATAATATATAAACACTAGGATTGACAGAGTATCTTACTACCTGGACAGTCACCCGAAGTTCCTCTGTAATTTGGGGCATCCATCTTCAGCCCATAGGCCACAATGTGTCCAGAAGATTTCTCAGCAAAGCAGGAAATTTCAAACTGTCCATCTGCATTGGCAGTCTGTCAGTCATTTCTCTGTCCTGTAGAAAGTCTGGTAGACTCTTCCATGAAGCAGGAACCCTGTAAGACTGAGTTCAGTAGTCACTTTCCTGTGGGTCCTGCATGTCCAGATTATACAACAACAGTCAAGCAGTACAGGCAAGAAGAGCAGTTTCTTGCCCAAATGGCTAATCTTGCCATGTTGAAAGCAAACTCCATAACGAGTTTCTTTGATGCCCATCTTCCTCTCAGACGTAATTGGTGCTGCCAGGAGCAGACATTTCTCCTTGTCAAGAAAAACCCTAAACCATTTTAAATGCCATTTTCTGAAGATCTTTGAAGGGTTTGAAGACTGTATATCTCAAATATATTTCTGTATATCTAGAAAACCTAACTTACCTAATTATAAATTCTATTATAAGTAACTATCTATAGTCTGTATTCAATTATGCATTACATTTTAAAAGATCAGTATAAGCACAATACTTAATCAAGAGGAGAAATATACACATCACAAAATTGACCTTGAATTTGTATATGAAAAACCACACCCATACCATAATTCCCCTTTTTTTACCATTAAAAGGAGATTGGCTGTGATCATTAACCAATTATAAACAATCCCATATAAATGAAAACAAATGTTTATAAACAAGATGGGAATTAGGACATCGCTCATTCCAAACTGCTTCATGCTGGAAGGGGGCGCTGTTCATACCATGGGGATCATGACAAAACTCAGAAACCTGTATAAGTCCGTATTTTCGGGGTCTGTAAAGCTGCATCATCTTAGCTGTCTCAATTGTTGGAACACCTGGCCCACTGCTTCCGGGGGGTCTTGGTTCATCAAACCACAGAAGCCTGGAAGAAATCCTCAGCTTTTTATTTTCTGTAGAAACATAAATGAAAACTCCTTTCCCAAGTAACATATTCTTATACTTAAATTTTGAAGTCAAGGCATTTTCAAAAGATATAAGTTGAATTAATTTAGCAGCATTTATAATCAAGTGTACCATAGCAGCTGTTCCTTTCTGCGCAATCCAAAAACTGAAAAACACAATAGCATACAGTATCCAGACTCTCTGTGTATTTTCCATCTTTGCGTGGCTTATTTATTTATCTATTATTACTCTATTTCTTTTACTTTTATTTCTTTTTCTCTGAGACAGGATTTCTCTTTGGAAATCCACCTGCCTCTGCCTCTGGAGTAAATCCTACTGGTGTGCGCCACCACAACGCTGGCTTTTGTATTTATTTACCACTTTGTCGTTTTATTTTCTCTCTCAATCTCACGTATATTTTTAAACACACTGTAAACCTTTAGAGGTTTCGTTCATCCAAGTCTGACTTTACTGTAAATCTTTATGTTTTTCTGGCCACGTGTCTTATCTGTAAAACCATGGCTGTTTTAAACGGACGTTTTTTTCCAAGATGGCGGGCGAAAGAGTGATTCCAGCTGCCGGCTTGGAGATGTCACTGCCACTTCCAGCTGTACGTACAACTTTTAAATCGTTAGCAAAGCCTCTTAAAAGAACCTTGTTTTTTTCTTGTTTTTTGTTTTGTTTTTTTTTACTTTTTATGCCGAGTCAGGAAGACTCCGATAGGCAGGCGCACGAATCTCGGCTTGTCGCTAACAAAACAGAGCCCACCTGAGAAAAATGCTGCTACCAAAAATCTGTGCTTCTCTCCGTTCTTTTGTTTCTAAAATTCCTTTAACGCTTTTGTCATTGTACGTGGAAATTCAATCCCACTCTGACACCATTCTGTAAAGAGAAGCTTTTTCTTTGAGAGGAGCCTTCCCACCAGCCTGGTTCTAGATCCGCATGAGTCCCAAATAAACACACAGGAGGCTATATTAATTATGAAGCTGTTGGCCTTGCTTGTTTCTTACTGGCTACCTCTGACTTAAGTAATTACCCCATAATTGTTAATCTAAGTATTTCTCTTACCGGAGAATAGTTCCAGGCTTCCTACACCCATGGCGTTACATCTTGACTCTCTGTGTTTCTCCTTCCCAGAGTTCTCCTGGACTCCTAGTCCCTCCTATCTAGGTTTCCTATTAGCTCAACAGTACTTTATTGACAAATGCACAGGACTTCCCCCAACATACACATAACTTTCTTAAAGGTTTAAATAAAAAAAGTTAAAAGTCTCTTCATTATTAAATACCAACAGCTGAAATGGAAAGTATCAATCAGCTGTTAAGTAGCTAAGGCAATTGGAATACTATACAGCAGATAAAATTAACTGTAGGTATGCATGTGCTCACATAGATGTATTCGGAAACACTGTGAAAAGCTGACTACAAAGGGTGTGGTGGAGTGTGTGTGTGGGGGGGAATAAAGGAAGGAGGGAATAAAGAAGGAGGGAGGGAAGGGAGGGTGAGTAGGCCCTGCCATTTCTTCTGTCGTCTAAAATAAGGGACCTAAACAGACGATAAGTTGAAGGATATTTTTCAGTTCTAATTTTCTGTAATTACAGATGGTTTGATTCCCCCATTACTATTTCTTAAGCAGTCGTCAGAACCTGAAGGGAGTTTCTTTTACCATTTACCATGCTATAAAGCTCGGGGACAAATATAAGAACCTGAGAAGGTCACTATGGCTGAGACTCCCCAGCTCACCTCCCAACTCCAAAAGGGGCGTGCCTCCTTCTGCCCTGCACCCTCTCCCCAGGGCCACTCTTTCCCACCACAGCGGCTGCCTCTTTGCTGCTCGCCCTGCAGCTGGGGATCAAGACCTGCACCTTCTCATCTCTTTACTTATCCCCTGGCTGCCGTGGGCTGGCTCTTCAGCTCTGTCATCCAGGTGCTTCATGGAACGCTCTTTCCTTGGCTCTGCTGCCAGAGACGCTGATTCAGAGGGTGGAGGCGGAGAGAGGAAGGGGAGCTGGTGTAGAGTTGTTTTAGCTCGCCCATGTGAAGCTGCCTGTGCTAGAACAGCGCCCCTCCCCACACTCGCCCCCCCCATCATCTCGCCACCTTTGCTAAAAGCGTCTCTGAAGAGCGGGGTAAAGAAGGCCCAGCTTACAGCTGGAGAGCATGAGCCCGCAGAAACTAGGGCAAGGTTCCACCTGGCCGTGGAGAGACCGTCTGGACTAATTGCCAGATTGAAAGCAGACGACCTGCGCAGGTAGATATGGCAGCAGGAGTTTCCACTGTTGGGGCCAGGGGTGGTGGCGGTAATACGACGCTTGGTGACGAAAAGAAGCCAGGCCCTTCCCCCACCCAGGGTGGGCAGAGGGAGAAAACAGGGCAGAACCCAGCTGAGGCTCTTCCTGGCTGTTTTTCACAAGGGCACAGTGACGTCTTACCACTTACTGACGTTTGCCATGTATTCCCAGCCTCTGATTAGAAAGGGGTAAAATATTGACCTTGAGTTCATTGTCAGTGTCTTAAAAGAAAGCTCCACCACGAATGTCAAGATGCCATTGCGGGTCAGAAAAAAGATGGTAGGACAAGCTCACAGCCAGGCTCTGGACCGACACAAGTAAACCTTAGTCTTCATGCTGCTTCTCTATGTACAAGCCATGCTCCATGTCTGTTCACATGCCATATCTGTGGTGACTTGATTCTGAGGTGCTCTCCACAGGTGCGTGTATTGGAACACCTGGTCCCCTGCTGGCAGCTCTGTTTGGGAAGGCTGTGACTCCTTCAGGAGGGTGAGGCCACAGAGCGGGGAGCCTTAAGACTATAGCCTAACTCTCTGCTTCTGCGGAAGCATTGTGTGACCCTCTGGCTCCTTCCTCGTAGCCATACCCTTCCTGTCATGATGCACTGTGTTGCTGTGGAACAATCCTTCTGTACACTGTGTAAATTACTCTGTGGTTGGATGAATAAAGAAACTGACCGGCCAATTGCTGGACAGGATGAGGTTAGGCAGGAGAACCAGACTAAGGACACTGGGAAGAAGGACGGAGTCAGAGGAGTCACCAGAGAGACATGGAGAGGAAACAGGAGGTGCAAGATGAAAGAGAGGTGATATCACGTGGCAGAATGTAGATTAATATAAAGGGCTGATTTAAGTTGTAAGAGCTAGCTAGTAACAAGCCTGAGCTACTGGCCGAGCTTTTATAATTCATACTAAGTCTCTGTGTCAGTTATTTGGGAACTGGCAGGCAGGGAAGAAATGTCTGCCTGCACTGCATCCCCTCAAATCTTAATCCAGAATAAACTCTTTGTTCCCTAAACTGTCTCTTGTCTGGTAGTTTGTCCCAGTGGTGAGGGAAGTGACTAATACACTGTGCACAGTTGTAGGAAAATAATCTGTAATGTGGCTGGCATATACTTCACACTCTTTGTCAGAAGGCAACGTAACCTGGGAACCCTTTCAGTTTGATCGTGGGATATATGTTACCTTTAGGTTCCCAGAGGTGACATATTAAGGGTTTGGGGGTGTAGGGAAAAGGGTCCAGCCAAAGAAACACATCTTGAACCAAAGAAATCCACCCTGACCCTGAAACCAGTGCCAAAGAAACACACTTTGTCCCTGGAATCAGAGTCAGTGAAAGAAATGCACCCTGGCTCCAAAACTAGAGCCGAAAGGCTAAAAAGGACCAGAGAAAGAAACACACTTTAGCTCTGAAACCAGAGCCAAATCTGACTCTAACCCTGTTCAGAAAACTAACCAATCCCTGAGCAGGAGATCTAGCCAATCTGAGCAATCCCTACCCTGGAAAATTCTACCCCCTAAGAAGCCCTATATAAACCCTGTGTCTGTTAAGCTTGTGGCTATTAAGGCTGCCCGGTTCTCCTCTGCTACTCCTGGATTCTTCCCTCCCAATAAATATCTTGAATGAGGTTTGGGTGAAGATCTTCTTTTGCAGCACAGCAGAGATGACCCTGGGTAGAGCAGAGCCAGCAAGGTGGAAACACTTTTGCAGGGGAAACCTTCCCCTGGCAGAGTGGAGTTGTTAGACTCTGCTCTCCTCTCTCCCGGGAGCAGAGCTGAACTGTAGCAAGTTCAGCCAGGGAAACTCTCTCCTGCAGGAACAAAACTGCTACATTGGAAAACATCCCCAGCTGGGAAACACCCCCCAACCCCCCAACTTCCCCCCAAACCCCCCCCCAGTAGAACTGATACACTAGGGAAGCCTTTCCCTGAAGCAAAGCTGTACGCTGTTATGCTTACTGTGACCTGTGGTATTCCTTGGCTTCCCAATGCCAGAATACCTTTCCATCTGAGCTGTAACACTCAGTATTCCTTGGCTCCTGAGTGCCAAAATCCATCCCTGTCCATCCCATCCTATCTATCGGAATGGTTACAGGAGGGGAGGGGAACGGGTAAGATGGCCAACGTTCCCTTTTCTAGCTCCTGGAAAGCAAGGGCACAGGCACCACTCCAGTTGCTAATGTGGATCTAGAATGTTCCCCCAAATCCATGTGTTGATGGCTTGGTCCTCAGCCTCTGGCACTTTGGGAGGATATGGAACTCTGGGAGGAGGTAGGGCCTAGTGGGAGGCAGTTTAGTCTGTGGGGCGTGAGCTTGAGGAGGCGTGTATTGGAACATGGTCCCTTCCTCCTTTTCTTTGGGTCCCCAGTGGCCACAGTGGGCCTGCTACAGAAAACGTGTTTGCATGCAGCTGTGGGCAAGGACCTGCAGCAGCACAAGAAATGTTTGGTGAACGGAATTACATGAAATTAAAAAGAAGAGACAGTCCATAGAATGGGAAAATCTTTGCCAGCTGTACGTCAGAAAGGGCTAACACCTGGAAATACAATGATAGGCTGGGGACACGCCAGTGAGGGAGGGTGCCAGCCGCTCACGCATGAGGATCCACTCTGAATCCCTGTGAAATGCTCTGTGTCTGCGTGTGAACCTGTAGTGTGTGAACCTGTAGCCTCAGCACAGAGCAGGGGGAAGGAGGCAGAGACAGGAGGATTACTGGGGCTTGCTGGTCCCAGTCTAGGCAAAAACGTGGAAAGCTATGGGTTGGGTGGGAGATTGTCATAGGGAATAAAGGGGCCAGCGATAAAAGACACACTCTTCTGGTCTCCGCCCAAGCACGCATATACTCAGCTGTGCACATGTGCGTATACATACACATATACTATGCACAGACATGCACACAAATAAGTTTTTAAAAGGAAATACAAACGACCAATATTTGAAAACTGTCGAGCATCCTCAGTCATCAGGAGAATGCAAATTAAAACTGTTTGAAATTACATATCATCCCAGTCAGAACAGCAATCAGAAAGAAAAGGAATGATAGTAAATTCTGACGATGACATAGAGAAAGGGGAGCTTTATATACTGCACTTTGTACAAGACTGTAACCTGCTATGGCCACTTTGGAAATCAGTATTAAGGTTTCTCAAAAGACTGAAAACACAAAGGTCATAAGATCCAGCTATACCCAAGTGATTCTAACTCAACATGCCATGGAGATGTTTGAACATCCATGCTTATTGCTGTGCCATTCACAATAGCCAAGTTGTGGAACTAGCCTAGATGTTCATCCACCGATGCAGGGATAGTGAACATGTTAGGTACATACATGATGAAAGTTTATTCAGCAGGAGTTAGGGATATTGCTTGGCAGTCCAGAGCACTGGCTGCTCTTCCAGAGGACCTGGGTTTGACTCTCAGCACCCACATGTTGGTTCACAACAGTAATCAAAACTGTAATTCCAGTCCCAGAGGATTTGATGCCCTCTTCTGGTTTCTTGGATGCTATGTTCTTGTGATCCACAAACACACACAGGCAAAACATTCATACATGTTGTCTTTCTTAGTCTTTCTATGGCTGGGATGAAATACCATGACTAAACACAACTTGGGAAGGAAAGAGCTTATTTGGCTTAAACCATTTAGGAAAGTCAGGGCAGGAACCTGCCACGTCTGTTTCTCGGCCTGTGTCCGAGAACGTGCGGAGGGTGTCGGGGATTGACAACACAGAGACTCGTTCAACGATATAAAGAAAACTTTAAACAGGCTCCAAAAAGGTTCAAGAAAACCTCCTAAGAAAAGCTCCCACCAGAGAAGCTTCTGCTCTCTCCTCTCCCCTGGCTGGTTCTGCTCTGACACCAGAGGTGGATGTGTGTGGGTTTGAAGGTGCGGTTAGTCTTTGGACAAGGTCGAGGTCAGGGCGGTCTCTGTGGGAAGGCCTTTTCCAGGAACTTATTGCCCCGGGCATTGTATCGTTTTTAGTAAACATGTTTTTACTAAACATTGTCTTACAGCTGCCTACTCCCAGGCAGAAGGAAGGGGAAGTAGGTCTCTGCTCAAGGTCTGGTGTTCCCACAGGAACCTGAAGGCAGGAGCTGATGCAGAGGCGGTGGAGGCGTGCTGCTTACTGGCTTGCTCTTCACAGCTTGTTCATCCTACTTTCTTACAAAGCCCAGGACTACCAGCCCAGGGGTAGCACCACCCACAAGGGGCTGGGCTCTCCCACATTGCTAATTAAGGAGTTGCTCTATAGGTTTGCCTACAGCCTGATCTAATGAAGAAAATTTCTCAATTGAGGTTCCCTACCCTCAAATGACTGTAGCTGACATAAAAATAGCCAGAACACATAGAAAATAAAAACAAAGGAAAGATATTAAAAGATCTTTTCTCCTGCCACAACAGTTACACTATGTTAAATAAAATAAGTCACATTCAAAGAAAACACGCTACATTTTCTTTTTTTATACAGAATCTTGATTCAACTTCATCATGCGTGTGGAAATATGTATATACATGTACTTCTATAATAGAACATGAGGGCTGGAGAGATGGCTCAGAGGTGAAGAGCACTGACTGTGCTACCAGAGGTCCTGAGTTCAATTCCCAGCAACCACATGGTGGCTCACAACCATCCATAATGAGATCTGGTGCCCTCTTCTGGCATGTATATGTAATAAACAAATAAATCTTAAAAAAAAAAGAATAGAACATGAAAACAGAAAGGGGACTGTGAGAAGTGAGGAGTCCAAATGAGGGGAGATAAGAAAGGGTGATGAGTACTGGAGACATGGTTCAGAAATTAAGAATGGACATTACTCTTGCAGAGAACTCGAGTTTGGTTTGCAGTACCCTGGGTGGCTCATAATGCCTACAAGTCCGGCTGCAGGGTGTCTGATGCTGCCCTCTTCTGGACTCTGAGTGCAGTGCTCTCACCTGTGTATACACACATACGCACATAAGAAATCTTAGCAAAAAGAAAGTGTACTTGAATGTATGTGGCATGAGAGTGGAGAGGAGGGAGGGAAGGGGTCCTGCAAGCAGGAGAGGCAGGGGTGGGGACAGGGAGGGGGAGTAAGAACAAACATGGTGGCAGGTATGTATGAAGATAGCATAACAAGCCTATCACTTTTTATAACTAAAAAAAAAACCTGTTCTGACTTGAAAATAAACACATGATCTTTCTTCCTCTGCAGTTGCCTATCTCAGATACTTTTGTCATAGCAGCAGAAAGGTGACTAACAGTTTAAGCTTGACTTAGTGACATAGAGCCAGGGGCAAGGAGTCTGAAGGGCAGGCAGTGGCCCTGTTAAGAGTCTGGCACAGGTGGGGTCCTCAGTGGTGGGTGCTGGGCAGGGCTTGGGCTGAGGTCTGACCCCAGTGAGCCCTTTGGCTCCAGTTTTCTGTCCCTCCAGGGCCAGCTCTCTAGTATCTATTTCATTCAGGGCTTGTGCCTGAGTCACCAGGATGCCGCTGCCAACTTGTGTGAGGGCCCCACCGCCTCAGGGAAAGCCGCACTTAGAAGTAACCTGCTGTAGCTCTGAAGCAGATAAAGTCAGGAACGTCGAAGACTCCTTTGGATTGGTGCGGAGACACCGATAGACTTCGGCTGTTCGTACTCCAGCATCGGCATCTCTAGGCTCTACCAAATGTGGGTTTAAAGCGTTTGAAAATCCAAATCCTGTCTGTACTAAACATGCACACACGCTTTTCCTATCGCCGCTCCCCAGGCAGCACGGCAGAGTCACTATTTGTTTATCGTTATGCTGAGCATTGCAAGTGACTCAGAGGTGTTAAAGTACATGAGGGAGGTGCAGAGGTTTTAGACAAGCATATACTTTATATGTGGGACTGAACGCCTGAGGGTTTGGGTCTCAGAGTGGCTCCTGGAACCCAGCCTCTACAGATGCACATAGGGCGCCGGCACTCTTAGAAGCAGCAAAACCTCCGACTCGGCACTTTCTGGTCGAGGAGTTCATCTCCAGCAACACTCCCGTGGGATGAAGACATTGAAACGCAGACAGGTGACTGTCCTGAAGCCTGAGTTTTTCTGGGTTGAGGGGTGGGGATCAAGGGTAACATTAAGCAAATGTTAAGTTTGAATTGCTTCTGAAACATCCATTGAAGGTACCAAACCCATAATTGGATGGTTTGAAAGAAGCGAGGTCAGAGTCAACTAAAGGAGTGGACGGCCTTTAAAGCCAGGGACATAAACTCCAAGAAAAATAAATGACTAGGGAAGAATGTGGGTTGGTTGGAGACTATGGGGAGGGTGACTCCTGTGACAATGGCTGGTTGCAAGTGTTTGCTGGGATAGGAGGGAAATCATGACATTTGTTGAATCATAGACCAGTGAGGAGAAAGATTGGAGGAAAGAGAGTGGGGAGATACATTTCACCTCACAGGTGGAGACCTCGAGTGAAATCAGGTTTGACAACATGGAGGTCATGGACAGCCACGGCAGAGGAGCTTTAGGTGGATGGTGAAGCCAGAAGCCAGACAGATGAAAGGAGTGGGAAGCAGGCCCAGGAGAGAGGCAACGGTAGCGCGCTCTAGACTAGCCTGGAGAACTTTGCTCTAAACATTGTAGAGCTTGGGAGGAGGGGCAGGGGCTGGGGCGGGCATAGGCAGACTTCGTTTACATGGAAGAGCCCACATATCGACATGTTAGTAACAGCAGGCATCGCTGTGGGCATGAATCCAGAGCATCAGGGGCCCCAATGGCCCTGGCGTGGTTGCCACTCACCTGGCCTATCATTTTGGGGGATGGATTTTAAAGGAGCAGAATGCTTGTATTGGGACAAGACAGGCAGAGATGTGAATGTGTCAGTGGGAGCCCGGGTGGGAAGGAACTGAGTTGCACCTTGATGGCACGCATTTTCTCAACTGTGTGTGAGGCAGGACCGCAGTCATCTTTGTGGGGGGTGGGGAAGGAGAGTACGAAAGCTCTGACAGGAAATACCTGAGTGCCTAGGTCACATCCATTGGAGACCTGTGAACAGGAAGTGAAGTCACTCACCCAACCACATGACTCGCTGTGGTCAGTTACCTCAGGGGCAGCTGGAGGCACTTTCCCCAACATCACCGATCCACCGCAGGCTCAGTAAGCAATGGGCCAAGAGACCAGGTACCGAAAACTCCAAGGCTGAGTCCAGATCAGTCTCTGCACTTTTTACAGTTAATTACCTCAAGCATTTTGTCAGTGGCCAGAAACAGTTAGAAAGCTTTTAAATCAGAGTCTTAAATTATGGCAAAATTAGAAATGTGCCTTTTGCATTAAAAAAAATTAGACTCTTAACTGTGAATGGTTGTGTGCATGTTTGTGTGTATGGGAGTACATACGTGAATTTGTCCATGTACAGGCCAGTTTTCTGAGACAGGGTTTCTCACTAGTCTGGTTAGCCAGCGAGTTGAAAGGATCTACCTGCCTATATCCAGACTACGGCGATCGCAGTCACACATCTCTGCCCTTTAAAAAATAAAGTATGTTATGAGGGCTGAACACTGCTCTTCATGCTTACAGGGCAAGTAATTTAGCAATGAAGTCATTTCCTGGGTCCCCCAACACAATGGTTTTGCCGTTGCTGCTTATGGTTTCTGACAGGGTCTTAGTATGTATATGTGATTGGTTGACCTTCAGTGGTAATGACTTCAGGAAGCCAGGGAGTGAGGGAACCTACCAGGCAGGGGCAGCAGCCGCAGAAGTGAGTCTGGAAGTCAGAACGGGTAGAGAATACACTGACAAGGGAGGAGGAGATGGATTCACCAGAGAGAGCGCTGGAGAACTGGCGTGGTGGTCTGAAAGAAAATGGCCCCCGGAGGGCGTGGCACTGTTAGGAGGTGCGGCCTTGTTGGAGGAAGTGCGTCACTGTGGGGGCCGACTTTGAGTTCACATAGGTCAAGCTAGGCCTGGTGAGGCAGTTAGTCCACTTCCTGTTGCCTTCTGATCACGATGTGGCCAGCACGGTGTCTGCCTGCACACCGCCATGCTCCTGCCATGATGATAATGGGCTGAGCCTCCGAAACTGCACGCTACCACCTCAACTAAGTGCTTCCCTTTATAAGAGTTGCCATGGCCACGGTGTCTCTTCACAGCAGTGTAAACCCCGACTAAGACCGGGGACAGGGTCCAGGATGGCGAGGAACTGCAGTGGCTGAGGAAGAAAGCAGGGTAACCCTCGCAGCTCATGTCTAGACCTTGCAGCTGTGACTGCGATCTTTGCTGGAGAAGGAATCTTTGCAGATAGGATTAAGGGGGAGATCTGGAAATGCCATCATCAGCCGGGACTGTCCAGGTGGGCCTTTGCTACAGTTCGGATCCTGAGTGTTGCTTAGAGACCTGTGTGCTACAGTTCTCCAGCTCGCGGCACCATCAGAAGGTGCTCAAATCTTAGGGTCTGGCGGAAGGGGGTTAGGTCGTTTGAGTTGTTCCCTTGAAGGGGCCGTTGGCATCCTGGTGCCTTTCTCTGTCTTTTATATGCCGGCTGCCACATGAGACCAGGTCTCCTCACACGCTCCGTCCATGGCGGGCTGCCTCAGCGTGTTGAGCCCAAATTCCGAACCCCAAAATCACCAAGAGGCCCATTTCGGTGCAAAAGCAGAGAGTCTTTTATTGTAGTTGTTAACGAGCTAACCCCATTAGCTCGGGTCCCTCATCTATTCACCACAGCAGAGGGCTGGAGAAAGATACCCGGAGGTACCCTGAGGTGGGATCTTAAAGGGCAGCGTAAGGGGAGTGTCTAGGGGTATGCAACAGTCTCAGGATTGGTGCGCTTCCAGGTTTGGATGACCTGTCCTGTGTTGATTGGTCACCTGGATGTTATGGCCCATAGGCCCTCCCAGGACGGTGGCTATGCTTGGCATGTCACTGTTGTGCACTTGTCTGTAAAGCACACCCAGAGCCGTAAAGCACAGCCCTGCCAGCTAACTTCTGATTGGCTCCTTGCCACGAGGAGGGCATCTGACCCCCTAGTGACCAGGACAGGAGCAGCAAGGTCATGTTAGCCTGTCAAGGCTGCTAAAACTGGGGGTGTGGGGGGGGGACTGGTCACTTCAAGCACAGGCCCAAAGCAGTAGGGCGAGAGACGGGGACTGAGGCTTCACCTCCGTTAAGGCGATTGTCTCAGGTAACTTGTCACAGTAACAGAAAGCTAGCCAACAGTTTCTAAATTAAACAGTTACAATTCTGCCCCCCTCTCCCCAGGCAACACACACCCGGTCTTAGGAGATGCAGTATCACTGTATTCTTGGTTGGCCTTGAAGTCATCATCTCTCTACTTCAGCTGCCTACATGCTAATATTATAGCATCATTGTATATTAAAGTCCTTAGGACAAAAAAAAAAAAATCAAGGCCCATGAGGGGAGGCCCCTGAAGAGAGAGGCATTCCTCAGCCACAGCCCAGGGTGGGTAGATGACACAAGGCAGGAGTCTGCCCCGAGTTGCCAGCAGGACTGCGTATATCTTAACTGAGGCCTTCCAGTCTATACAACAGGGAGAGAACAGATTTTTAGCCCTTATAGCGGCCTCTAAGAAACCAACGCGGGAACAGAGAAGCGCTGGTGTGGACCGGTGTCTTCACGTGGTGTGAGATGTGTCAGCCTGACCAGCCAGATCCAGGCATGTTTGTTTTTAGCAAGCTGTTGGTAAAGGAGGAAGGCTGCGGCTGGTAGACCAGAGCTGGGCCACACAGCCTCAATAAGCTGTTAAAAAGGAAAAAGGCCGAGACGGCCAAGGGTAAGGCACGTGTTTCACGTGTAGACGGACCTTGGGTTCCATCCCTGGGGCCCCAAAATAAGAAGATGAAATAATAAAGCAAGAAAAAATAGAATTTGGAAACAGCAGCTGGAGAGGGTGTGCCTAGGCAAGCCCTGTCCTCCTGGGGTGAGTTTGTTCCTGTCAGCACAAACATGGAAGGGACATGGGGAGAAGACACCGAAAGCATGGCATCTTCTGAGGACTGGGGGGCTGGGGCAGTGGCACCCCGGGGTACAGTCGAAGCATGAGGACAATTGCCAGGAAATTCAGGAAATTCAGAAGGAGCCGAGGGGTTCAGGGGCTCAGCACACAGCCTCACTGTGGATGCCCTCAGGGGACCACTCCTCCTGACAGCTGAGCAAGCTGTCGGAGACCTGTCACCTGGCACACCTGCTCCGGCGCCTGGGGACCGCTCCAGCATGCAGCTGCTTTACAGCTCCTGACAGAGTACCTCAGGGCAGAGCTGAAGTACTGGCGCTTGTTTGTCTAGAATAACATCCAGAATAATCTCAGGATTTATATTCATGTGCGTTGAACAACATGGGTCTGCCATATAAATTATAGAACAGCTTGTGATGGAAGGCTGAGCAGCCATGACACCTTATAAGGCTGAAGAATGTGGGTGAATCTCCACAAGAGGCAGTGTCTGGCTCACTCCAGCTACTATAATAAGGCACCATGGGCTGAGAGGATTTGGAACAACTGGAATTTATTTCTCAGCTCTAAGAACTGAAGAAATCCAAGGTCCACATACCCAGTACCTGGTGAGAGCTACTTCCTGGTTTGGTCAGCCATTGTCCTCCTGGGTCCTGCTGTGGCAGAAGAGAAACACTCCATGTCTTTTATAAGGCACCTACCCCTTGTGAGGGTACCAACCCAGGAAACTCCCAAAGGGTACTTCCTCAGGGCCACCTTGCTGTTGGGTTTCAGTGTGAGTTAAAGGATCACCCAAGCATCCGGGCAACAGCAGATCAAAAACACCCACCACACGGTGTGGACACACATGGAAAGTCTTCATTTTCTTCCTTCTCCGCCGTTTTCCAAAAACGACGACAAATAGTCGTCACTTTTGTGACTTGAAGGCGACAAGAAGGAACACTGGCTCTAACACACTTTTCCAACCCTTCTTTCTCCCTCCCTGTGTTAGGAAACTTCCATGGCTTTCTTTGGCTCAGAGTAAGTGGGAAATTCTTCCCCTGGCCTCACCTTTAGGGGCTCATCCTTGCCAGGCTCTGGACAGCTTGTCTCCTGTGTGGCTTCTGTGACACCATCCTTGAGTGTCCTTCTGACATGCAGTGGAAGGAAACTGGGATACAATTGTGGAGGTGTTCGTCAGCCCAGCCTGAGTTTTCGGATCTCTCTACTCTGTCCCATACAAAGGGGCACTGGACAAGTCTGTCCGGTAAACATGGGGCATCTTTCGTGTGCAGTGACCAACTTGACTCCCTTTCCGGGGGCTCCTCTTCCCTCCAGCTCCCCAGCTCCTGCTGGTCAGCCTCTGTCTCCCCTGTGCCCCCGTCCCCCTCCCCCCCCCCCCCCCCGTGGGGTGCCCAGCCTTTTCTGAGACTCTTAGGGCTTGTCCCTCATTCCTCCCTAGCGGGGTTGGGAGGGGGGGCTGGTGATGGGAAAGGGGAGATGAGGCAATAAATTGGACCCTTTTGATATAGTTCCAGAAATTTGCTTTAGGTTAAATCTAGGTTACAAATGTCATTCTCCGAATTCCCTTTCAAGCTACTTACACATATGATTTGCTTGTCACCTCTGTCCCTTTTAAAGGAATCAATGAGCCTGTTGAATGAATGGGTCAGTACCCAGCCCTTAGAGTAAGTCTCCAGTGAGATTCATAGGACACAGTAGTAGTCGTAACTGATTTATCTAATGTCTACAATCCAACATTTCCTCTATGGCAAGGCCAAGTTTATGGTCTCACCGAATTCCCACTACAACACCTCAGCTCCCCCTCCATGCAGCCCAGGGCCCCTCCACAGTCACTGCTGAGCCAGCCAGGGCCACTGCTGTCTCCACACAGTGAGGGTGGTGACCGTGTCAGTCTCCCAGGCTGCATGGATGATGTATGTGCGGCTCGTAATTCATGCGTGTCACCCAAATGGTTGTGTCAGGCAACTGAAGCCTTTCCAAGACAAGCTGGAGAGTCTGGCATGACTTGTTTTTGGTAATCTAGATCCCTCCCAGTGATCACGACTTTGTGCTCAGTTGTCACAGAGCATCCACTTTCTGGCCTGTTCTAGAATCTCACTAGAAGTTTACATCACACTCAGTAGCCTCTAGTTCATAACAGGGACCTTCCTTCCTTCCTCTTTTGAAAATTGAAGCAAAAAAGACTGACATAGGAAATGCATCTAGGATATATATAGAAGTCCTTAAAATCAGTAAGCAAGGGGACAACCCAATAGAAAACAAAACAAAGACATGAGTAATAGATTCAGAAAAGAGGAACCCCGAAAGCCCATAAAGAGATACTCATCTCTTTTGTAATCAGTGACAAACAAATTTAATTCCCAGCCTGAGACTATTCAGGTTAGGAGGCAGGCAAACCTTCCCTTTCAGAGCCCCATGAGGCTGTGGAGGAGAGCAACTTTCCCATCCTGCTTTGCAGGCAGAACAGGGCTCTAGTGAGCCACAGGGTAAGGCTGTGTTAGGCCAGAGATGGTGCTCCCATCCTCAGCGAGCCTCGGCGTGCAGTCCTGCAGCACTGTGAAGACCGTGCAAACTACTCCAAGCTCACCAGCAAGTAGAGTGATTAAAAGTTGCAATGTGCTCCTACAGTGGATGCTGCTTTGCAGTGAAAATGAATGCTCATGGGATAGGCTACGAGGGAGGCGTTGACTCCCGGCATTCGTCTGTTGGTGAATATCCATTTCATTTCATTAGAGCTGCAAAGTTGTTTTAGAGTAGCATTAGGTTTAGATTTACTTTATTATTATTTATTATTATTATTATTATTATTATTATTATTTTGGTCTTGGTTTTCAGACAGGGTGTTGGGTAGCCCAGGTTAGCCTCCAACTTGCTATGTAGCCAAGGATTACTATCCGTTACTGATCTTAATGAGGTTCATTTTCTCTACCAGTTCAAGAATTAAAAGGCAGGGAAAAATCTCCAGGAACCAGGTAATGGAGGGGTGGGGGTGGGGGCAGGGAGTGGGGGGCGAGGGGGTGGAAAGTTTGGAGGAAAACTTGAATAAGAGGTGAAGAAACACAGCAAGGCATGCACAGAGAAAGATCCTCTGGAGCAGGGTGGGGACAGGAAGCCACGCCTGCTCTCTCCTCGAGGGGCTGGGCTTTAAGGGTCTTTGAAGGTCTTCCTCCCCCCAGGGTAGGGTTTGTTGACAGGGAGGCTGGTGTGTCCACAACTTTTGTAGACACGTTCTAGTCACAGGCAGGGGACTGGGGAAGAGAGTCCACCAGTCCTTTCTTCAAGCTGTCAGGTTTTTGTCTCAGGTCATGAAGGTAAGGAAGAAGCAGGTCATTCTGGAAATTCACCGCCTCTATTACCTAGTCAAGGCTCTGTTCCCTATCTGTCTGCCTATCAGGGAATCTACCTTATAGTCCCCCAGGGTGGCATGGAACTTCCTATCCTCCTGTTTATTCTTCTGAGTTCTGGGACTACCAGCATGCACGGTGACACCCAGTTTGTACAAGGCTGGGGGAACTGACCCCAGGCCTTGGCGAGTCCAGGAAAGCACTCCAAGAGAGCCCCATCTTCACCCCCAGTTACTTGCCTCGGGCTGTGAGATGTTTGTGCTGGTTGAGCACCGCAGAGCCCTCGAGCTGAACTTGCAGACCTGTGGGCCTTCTTGAGTAGATAGTATGCCTCAATAACAGGGCTGGACACGAAGCTCAGTGGTAGAAGGCTGGCCAAGCATGCTTGCACAGGGCCCCGGGCTCCATCCCTTGCACTAAACAAACAAAACGATGAACGGCAGGCAGAAGTTGAGTACAGTGGTTCACACGGCCAGCTCGCTGGGAGCCGAGGCTGGAATGAATGGAGCATGTGTGCTCTGGACTTTGAGCACACTTCTGTCAAACCCAAAACCCAAAACCTCCGCAACAACAAAAACAAAACAAGAGTAATGAACATGAGCTATGTGCATCAACATAGATTGATCTCTCAGATGTTTCTGAGGGTCGCATAGGGATAGTGCTGTTTACATAACGTTTTAGAACTCACCCATCTGTATGACATGGTACTTATAGATACCATGGATGTAACAGCAAAAATATATATGCACACAGGTGAGGAGAAAGGAAGAGCCAAGCAGGGCATACCTGGTGGGGAGCAGGGGGGCCTCTTCTTGGTAAATCAGGTGGAGAGTATGTAGGTGAATCACTGTATTATAGTTTCTAGTTATGTATTCACACACACACACACAAGCATGCACACACATGTATCCATATTTGGTTTGTATGAGACAAGGTTTCTCTGGGTATCCCTGTCTGTCCCTGGTCACTCTGTAGACCAGGCTGGTCTTGAACTCACAGAGATCCTGCTGCCTCTGCCTCCTAAGTGCTGGGTTTAAAGGCGTGCGCCACCACAGTCCCACTTGCGCTAGCATAATTTAGTATAAGCTTTTTGTTTAAAAGACCAGGACATGTTACATCTCTCTCCAACCTTCTGGTTCCTTTTTCTGCAGGGTCCCCACAGTTAACCTCCAAACCTGAGAGCCCCATTTTCCTCGGGTTAGCTCTAAAGAGCACAGATAGCATCTGGAGCCATGCTCTCCCATGGCCGTGTGACCTTGGGCAAGTGATTCAATCTCTCTCCATGCTCAGTTCACTCATCCGTAAGATGAGGGTCATACAGCAAGACTGAGCAAATGGAGTGCCTGCTAAGCTTACCAGACTTGGAATGCCAGGCACAAGCCTGGGGAGTTGTACCCACTGCCAGTGCCAGTCAGTGGGACACACTTCCAGACCAGAAGTCCCGACCGCTGGAGAAGCTGGGCGAGGACCATGCCCCCACTGGCCTCACTCGGCTCTTCCCTGTTCCGTCCTGTCCTTCCCAGCCTGCCTGCTCACAGGACACCCAGGGAAAGCAGGGCAGGGATATGAGCTCACTCTCTCCTTGTCTGCCTTCTTTCTTTTGCCACAGCGCCCCCCCCCCCCCAGCTTCAGCCTCTTTTCTTTCAGCCCTGAGGATGGGCATGCCCTGGCTCCTTCGCCTTTAGCCTCTGAAGGTCCATGCTGGGCTTTCCACATTTGAAACAGTTGCCAGTATGTGTAACTCAGAGAGTTACATTGCCATCCCGGATCTTTGGCTTTCTTGAGAATTTGAAAAATCTGACCTTCTCCAGCCTGCTCCTCACTGAGTGACAGACTGCCTCAGGGGACATAAGCCTGGCTGTCCTAGCAGCCTGGGGCCACCACACAGAGAGAGCAGAAAAGCCATGTGCAAGGTCCCCCCCTGGTCACAGGCACAGGGGCCCTGAAGTGACCTGGGGTCAGCTTACCAAGCTGACAAAGATCTTCCCAAAGATGCCCTGTGGACCCAGAGTACCCTGCTCTGACCTAGCACTGCTCTGGCGTAGGGGCAGGAAGGACTGTCCGTTTGGGCAGGTGATCTCGGGCCGGCTGCTGTAGTGTCCTTCTGATCTGGACCCCTTCTTCCCTCTCTAAATTCTAGCCTTTGTAGGAGTGCCTGCCCACCGAGGTCCAAAGAAGCCACCTGATTATTCAGCTGAGATCCCCTGCGAACCCTGGTCCTTGTGATTAGGACAGGCTGGCATTCAGATGGTCCCAGAGCCACCACCCCCACCTTGGTAAGGACAGGTCCTGCTAATCACTCTAGAGGCCCAGGGAACCTTGCAGGAGGAGCTGAGCTGGAGGACTGCCGGCTACTGTCTGTGAAGTGTGAGCATGGCTGCTCTCCTCCTGAGGTGTTTGGAGCCTCATACCTTTTCATCAGTGTGTGTGTGTGTGTGTGTGTGACCCTTATCTGTTTTCTTTCTCTCTATTTTTTGCTGTGATCTTTAATAAAAATCACAAGGGTCTCAAGTATAGGCTTATAGCAGTGACAAGAAAAAAGTTGAGCCAGGTGTCCTGGCTAGTTATAAGTCAGTTTGACACAACTAGTGTCATCTGAGAGGAGGAGCCTCAACTGAGAAATGCCTCCATACTATCAGGCTGTAGGCGAGCCTGTAGTGCTTTATGTGGGAAGGCCAAGTGCATTGTGGTAGAGTCATCCCTGGGCTGGTGGTCCTAGGTTTTATAAGAAAGCAGGCTGAACAAGCTAGTAAGCAGCTCCCTCCATGGCCTCTGCATCAGGTCCTGCCTCCAGTTCCTGCCCCGTGTGAGCTCCTGCTTTGGCTTCCCTTGGCAGGGTGTGATGTGAGATGAAATAAACCCTTTCATCACAGCGATCGAAACCCCAATGGAGACACCAGGTGTGGTGGCAAGCTGATGGCCCCGGCACTGGTGAGCCCGAGGCCGGAAAGTCACTTGAACATAGGAACCCTGTCTCGAAGACAGAAAAAGCTTTCTAATGTTTTGTTTGTCTTTGAGTAGAGGCCAGTGGGATGATTTAGCAGGTAAAGGTGTTTGCAGAGCCGTCCTGGGGACCTGGGTTGGACCCTGGAAGCCACATAAAGGAGAAAAGGACTCAGAGTTGTCCCCTGGCCTCCAACTTCGTGCTTGCCTCCCAACCGTGCATACAGACAATAACAATAAATAACCTTCACAGCCTGAGCCTCAGACTGCCCAGCTCAGAGCCCAGTGTGCTGCCACGGATATTCCTACAACCTCAGCGTTCTGGCCAAGACAGGAAGATCGTGAGTTCAAGGCCAGCTTTGGTTATCTAGTGAATTCCAGGTTAACCTGAGACGCTGTCTCAAACAACAACCATGAAAACAAAAACTTTATGACATCAAAACAACGTAGCTCGGACTGTGCAGCTCAACCGTGATTTGGGGAGAGGGAAACTGGAAGGGACGGTGGGTGTGCGTGTGTGGAGGAGAGGACAGCTGGGAATGGGTCCATGTCTCTCAGTCAACAGGAGGAAAAGGCCAGGGCCCACAGGGACCTAGGGACCCAGCAATAAGATGCCTTCCCACCTCCACTGGGAGGAACCAGGGCTGTATTGTTCTCTTCAACCACTGTCTCCTCTGGCCTGTGTGTTGGTGAAAAGAATCCCCACCGGAACAATTTTCTGTACCTAGAATACAGACCCTGAGATCTCAAACCAGCTGTTTCTAATGCAAATGTTAAGAATCCCAAGGGAGGCCAATGCCATCATTCATTCCACTTATGGCCACGGTTGGGGCTTATTTATGTATTCATAGAGATTCGTGTGTTTATGGTGGTGTCTTTAAGCCACACTGACCAGAATAAAGACCACATTTCCTAACATTTCTTGTAACTAGATGAGACCAGGCAACCAAGTTTCCAGCTCTGGGATGCATTGGAAATGTGACTTTAAAGCATGGGGTTTGCTGTTTGCACACCCTCTCCTCTCCTGCTAGCTAACATCCAGATGTGGTGGGTGGAGCACGCACAACTGTCTTGGGGCAATGATGTGAAAGCCACATTATCCATTCACGGTTATATATTTACTCGTATCACTGTCTTTTTTTTTTTTTTTCCTCTTCCTTTTGGGGACGGAACTGTGCAATGTAGCCCAGGCTGGCCTCCTATTTGATCCTCTTTCCTCAGCCTCCCGAAGGCTAGTACTAAAGGCATGTACCAGTTCCGGTGTCACAGTGTCTCATCTCCCCAGCCGGATGGGGAGTTAGCTAGGAGCTAAGGACCAGGTCTGAAATGAACCCATCTAACATGCCATTAGCATCTTGGATCAAACTAGCCCAGCCCCAAAGCGGCTCACTAGGGCAAAGCATGATGGTCCTTTTCTAGAATTGCTGTTAGATGTGCCAACCCCCACACATTCACACGGCAAAGTTTTAAGTCCCGCATTATTTCCTTGCTTTGTTTTGTCCTGGTCTAATGGAAGAAATTCCCAGCGTCTTTAGAATTTTTCACCTTGAAGTAATCTGTTGTGACTTCTGTTCTGAGAATTAGATGCAAATGAGGTTTGACTTGCAAATCTTCACTGGTGTGTGTCATACAGAGAGCCCCTGCTTCTTCACCACAGCTCCTTTCCTGTCAAGTTCTACAAACTCCAGAGGCATTCTTTAAAAACCCAGCAACACTCACCTCAAAAGCACCAGCCTTGAATTTAACTGTGGTCCGGGAACCACAGTTAAATCTCTCTACAATAGCACTCCGCTTGCACAGTTGGGAGTCTAAGACAGGCTGTTTTGATGTTCAGTTTCTTCTCCAGAGCTTTTTTCGTGTTTTCTACTTCCTGCAAGGAAATTTGCATTATATTTAAGCTATTTTGCTGTCTGGTTTTAAAAACCTAGACACTCAGAATTCTCAGCTATGTGCTTTAATCTTACCATTGGCAACAGCAAGGCGGGCTTTGCAGGGGGAGAGGCCTGAGCTGGTCTTTACTTAGCTTCTCTGTTTGCCTGGGGGCGGGGGTGTGCTCCAGAGCCCGACCTGTAGGTACCCGAACTGGGACTTATCATTCCGGGCGAATTTCCAGGAGGAAATGACAACAGCCACAAACCTGGTGGGGAAAGGGTCCTCCCGTCAATGGAGGAGGCGACATCTCAAGCAGAGCTGAACAACTAGACAGGCAGGAAACAGGTGAGCTTGCTGAGTGGGTTTGCGGAGCGTGTTTCACTGGGGCCTGCTCCACGTCGGCTCCCAGGAAGAACGTGACAACACAGTCCATCTCCTCAAAGGTGGAACATGGAGAAACGGTGGACCCGGAGCCCCCTTCGCCTGAGTGAGGCTCACACCAAGAAGCATCAGGAGCCAGGTGCCCGGGGGGGGGGGGGCATGCCCCAAATAGTAGCAACTGGGAACCTGAAGCCAGAGGATTGTAAGTTCAAGGCCAGCCTGGGGAACTCTGAAAGATCCTGCCTCAAAATAAAATCCTTACATTTGCTTTATTATTATTTTTTAAAGAAACACTATCCCAGCATGCATTTGGCCATGAATTCAACCGCCAGTAAAACAAATCAATAGAAAAGGCATCTAGGCGTATATGGGCTATCCTATTAAAACACTTGCAGATCCCACCTTAGACCCTGGAAGCACATCTTTCCAGGGTGCTGCTGCTACAGTGTGTTCCAAAACACTCTCATGGCATTCGGTGTTGCTGAGAACAAAACCCCCAAGGCCACTGTCACTCTCCAATACCCGTTATGAATCTGTGCACAGAGAGGAGAAGCCCAACACTCTGGAGCAAATGCCCACTGACAGGAAGCTCTTGCCCCACCTACATTGAATTAGCACAGTGCAAACTGAAAAACCTAGTGACCCGGGCAGATGCTGAAAGTAGCATTCCCGGATGCCACCTTCCCTAGGCCTCACTTGAGAGACGGTGGCATCCCTCGTATCTCATCTGTGACTGGACACCAAGTCAGGCCTTTGTCACAGATCTTGCAGCTTACTGCAAGAAGCCTCTGCCCCTCTTCTTAGCCACCAGGCGGGTATCTTACTGCCACTGTGACTAATCTAAGCTGTGACTGTGCTGAAAGCTACAGTTGCTGGAGACGGGAGCTGGCTCAGTGGCTGAGTGTGCTTGCTGCTTTCCTAGAGGACCCAGGTTCAACTCTCAGCACCTGCACAGTGGCCCACGACCACCTGTCTCCAGTGACACAGGTGCCTGCACAGTGGCCCACGACCACCTGTCTCCAGTGACACAGGTGCCTGCACAGTGGCCCACGATCACCTGTCTCCAGTGCCACAGGTGCCTGCACAGTGACCCACGATCACCTGTCTCCAGTGACACAGGTGCCAGGCCTGCACATGCTGCACGAATACGCAGGCAAAGCTCTCATATGCGCACAAATGAAAGTAAGAAATCTTCTCCCAGCCTCCTACATGGGCCCCCCAGAGTCAGGCCCTGGGGCCCCCCATTTCAAGCTTTTCCCAAGATGCCCTTCGGCCGACTCCATCTCCCTCTACCTCACCTGATGCTTCCTTGTCTTCTGTGTTTTTGAATCAGTACATGCGGGACCGTGCCTCTCTTTTCAGACCCCTGAGTGGGACTCTCTGTGGCCAGGACAGGCCTCTGCCAGGAAGCTGGTGTCGCTGTGGGGTATGAGCTGCGTGGTGTAGAGAGGACCAGGATGGCGGTGGCGCGACCGTGGGGCTTCGTGGGCAAGCCTGTGCGCTGTTTGCCAGCCTTTGGCCTAGTGCCTGGCACAGATGGTATGCTCAGCAAACACTGCTGGATTAAATGAGCACATCCACGGCCTAGGGAAAAGGAGAGTGAGGAAAACTACCGCTGCTGCTGCTGTAGGGCGTGGAGCTGTCTTCCTGCTCTCTCTGCAGACCCTGCTTCTCCTTCATTCTCTTCTCTCCTTCCTCTACAGAGGCAGCATAGAGGAGGTCTGCTGAAGAACAAGGTGCTGGGGGGGGGTTAGGGGGGTTCTCAAAGGCACACGTGTGTGTGTGCATGAGAGAGAGACAGAGACAGAGAGAGAGAGAGAGAGAGAGAGAGAGAGAGAGAGAGAGAGAGAGAGAGAAAACTAGTGCCAAGTTGGGTATGATGGTGCATGTCTATAGCCTCCGGGATTTTGAAGGCAGAGGCAAAGAGATCAGGAGTTCAAGGCTAACCTCAGCTATCTAGAAAAGTTGAGACCAGCTTGGGCTACATGAGACCCCATCCTCCAAACCCAAAACAAAGAAAACAGTACCAGCACAATACAAGCATCACATGAGGCCATAGAGAACGTCGTCAACCTCAGTACAGATGGTATTTGTCCGCCAGCGTCCTCTGCACACCCACACAGAACCATCAGATCTGCACGGTTGTCCACACTCCCCCCTTTTGCCCTGCTCTGTGCCCCGTGAATCTGGCATCATCGGATGCTCCACTTAGGCTCTTATTCCTTGACCTGGACCAGACACTCAGAATGTCTGCTAGTGAACAGGAGAAGAGGAGCTGGTGGAACAGAGAGTTTGCTTCCAGACTTCAGGCCAACAGAGCTCCTGGCCAGATCACAAAGGACCGGAAATACCCTTGAGGGCTATAGTCTTTATAGCTCTGAGAAAGTGGTCTTTGTAAATGTCATTGTTACAAAGCCAGAGGAAGCCGCAGAAGAGTCTAGACTGTGGGGGTTCCAGTGGGTCTCTTGGGAGACGTGTAGATGATGCAGGTGAGACTTTCTCTGCCCCCCACAAGTATCTTTGCTCTGGGACAGGAGCCCCATGCTCAGGTCCCCTTCCTCTTTCACTCAGCCCATTTAGTCCATGGCAATGAATTTGACCCACTATGGCTCCCAAAAGTCCTTTCATTAACACCAAACACCTATCTCCCGGCTGTTATCTTCTTCCGTGCTGTCTGGAGTGCTTCACTCTCTTATTTTGAAACCTAAACAACTGATTTGAATCCTGCCATCCCTAAGAAAAATTGTCAATACAAATCAACAGCTGCCGGATAAGGAATGTTCTGGCAGTATGCCTCTTACGGGGGTCAGACACGGTGCTACGCACTTACACATGCATGGCCTCATCTAATCTTTAAAAACCCTGAGGTGGTGAGCATTATGCTCCTCATTTGATAGATAAGAAAACTTGATTAGTGAGAAGTTTTGAAATTTGCCCAAGGTTACACTCATTCTTGCCTGCCAAGACGGGATTTAGACTAGAAGACGCCAGGATACTTGCTCTTAACCTCCAGAATCTACTGCTGTAAGAACTCAGTCAAATCTGTCATCCCCCTTAACTCTGAATTTCTTTCAAAGAAAATCAGAGGGTAAGATGAAATCCTTGAAAAGTCCTTGTTGCCCTTAAAGCTGAGCTGGTCTCCTAAGGAGTCGGTTTGCCTCCGCCTACCAGCAGATGGCGCCCATCCAGTTGTACCATCAGTTTGCAGGCGTTCCAGGGGGAAGCCCAATTTCCCCTCAGCCCTGCCTGACTGGCGTGGGAATGAAATGGAAATGTGTTCCCAGTGGTAAATGGTGCAAACTCACACAGCCTCCACGTGGCAAAGCCAAGAGCTTAGCCGGTAGGTTTGACTCCTAAGGGTACGGGATTACCATAGCCGCTGCTCAACCGACAGGAGACCCTGGGTCCTCTCAGTGGCTTCAGTCAGCTCTTTCCTTGCAAAGAGACAGAACGGGCACCCAAAAGAGTTATAAGAAGTAGATACTTGCCACACCAGCATGGATTTTTTTTTAATCAATGCCAAAGACAGTTGTCACCCACTCAAACCCCCTTTCTAAGACTCTGGGGGAAGCCTTGGGCAGACAGCCTCGTGCCCATTACTGAAAATAAACTGGGCGTGGCTTGCCCAGATAGACGTGAGATTGTGACAGCTGCCTTTCTACAGACTCAGGCTTTGAGCCTTACATAGGCTTTTCAAGGAGTACCAGTCGGATGGGCTCACAGCAGGCACGACAGGAGGTCCCGGGGCCCTGAGAAGCCACAGAGTTGTGCTTAGTGAATGACTCTTACCTAAGGCTAGCTAATCTCAGCACTCGGGCGGCAGAGGCAGGCGGATCTCTGTGAGTTCGAGACCAGCCTGGTCTACAAGAGCTAGTTCCGGGACAGGCTCCAAAGCTACACAGAGAAACCCTGTCTCCAACCCCCACCCCTCCCAAAAAAAAGAGACACGCTGGTCATACTAACGATGCCTGCCACATCTCCACGCTCTGAGACAAACCCTGGAGAGTGGAAATGGGACTTTGATGCGTGGAGACTTGGGAAATGAAGGGAAACAGTGGAGACAAGATTCTCCCATCTTAACATCTAAGGGCATGTGAGAGCATGTAAGAGAGCTGGAGTAACATCCACACATCGTCGACGTCCGAGTGGGGGAGTCAAGTCCAAGGAGGCAAACGGAACTGTTTTACCAGAGTACAGGATCTCAAACTGCAAGGTCACTGCTGCCCACCGCACTGTAGACACAAAGTCATCTGGGAGCATCTGCTCACTCTCCTTCAGCAACACGGTTCCCCCCTTCAGTAACACCCATCCCCCTCCTTCAGTAACACCCATCCCCCCCTTCAGTAACACCCATCCCTCCTTCAGTAAGACCACTCCGCCCCTTCAGTAACAGTGTCCCCAACTCTTCCCTCTCCCACAGGTAGAGTAAGAAATTGGACCTGTAATCTAGGCTAACTTCTGTCTTTGAGAAAAGCAGTAAGAAGTGCATTGTCCCAGTCACCAAGCTCCTTTGTAACAGTTTTCCAACTGAAATTCCTGTTTTATACTGAAAGAGAAACAAGTCCTAACGGCTGTTGAAAAGCACTTTAAAACACTGCAATGACTTATCTGGGCATTGTGGCACCTGCCTAAAACCCCGATACTTGGGAGGCTGAGGCAGAGGGACTGCTGGGAATTCAAATGTAGCATGGGATATATGGTGAGACCCTGTCTTAAGAGAAAACCGGAGAAGGAAAATAAAACCGTGTTTTAAAAGCCATTGAGGTTTATGTAAGATTGAGGACTTCTCGTCCCTCTTCAGTGGCTTTGCCCAGACGCCAGACAGCTGGAAGTCAGCTCTGAATCCAGCGTTGACATGCCAGTGGGGAGCAATTAGCCCTGAGTCAGGTCTGCATGTCGGGAGTCATAGGGCTTTAATGGCTGCAGCCCACTGTGTGAAGAAATCTGCTCCTCCACTAACCCCAGGCCAGCAGCTGTGGCTTTCCCGTGATTATGAGCCTGGAGTCTTGTCTCGCTGATTAAATAAAATGATAACTTGTGGCTCCAATAAAATAACTTGTAGCTAGCTCCTCGGGTCCCACCATCTCCCCTGGAATTGACTGTTCTTCCCAAAGAAATGTGATAATGTCTGCTCTCAGCAAGAGAGCAAAGCGAACAGAATATAGCTTGAGGAGAACCAAGACACCATCTGGTGGCCATTTCCTATAAATCTTCGCCTCAGATGCAAATGCCTTGCACACAAGAAACGGGTTTTGTGATTTGGAGGCCGCAGGTGAACCAGGCTCTGTGACCACAGCCTAGGCAAGTCTCAGAATATGCAGATTTCTGGAGTGCCTTGCTATTGGTTGATTCACCTGTTTGTTTCATTGGGGAGGGCGGTGCTGGCATTTTCATCCAGGGCCTTGTGTCTGCTAAGCAGGGGCCATGTGTATGCTAAGCAGGGCTCTAAAGGGACCTTTACCCCTGAATTGTGTATCAGCAGCTGAAACAGGAAGCCCTGAGCTAACTCCCCTCTGAGGACTTTCTCAGCACGAAACAAAGATGCTTTGGATGGCCAAGTGTCACCCTCAGGTCGTGAGGCTTCTTAGAAGGCAGTGAACCCAGGAAATCCTGATACACACGCAGTTTTCGCTCCACGACTGTGTTGCAGTAAAGCAGAGAAGACATCGAGACCCTTTCCACCAGGCTCCTCTTCTCAGGGAAAGCCGGGTCCACTCCCTGAAGTCCGTTTTTATGACAGTAGCATCACAGACATGCCTTCTCCACACCCGGCCTCTGGCCTTGGGCTCTCTGGCCACAGAATGGCCTTTGTCCTCTTTGGTAGACGGCAGTGACTGAAGCGACCTCAAGTTGACATTTTTTGATCAGCAGCAAGGCTGTCCTCGGGGCAGATTTCCCAAGCAAGTGAAGTCCCTCTCTGGGGGTCCCTTTGTCCCTCTTCCCAGCTGCCTGACCCTTCCCTCTGCCCACTCTCTCTAGCTCCAAACTCTCCTGTGTCCACACAAGGTGTGAAGGGCCTACCCTCTGGAAAGTCCTGCTTGCCAGGAGAAAACGCTGTCTCGGTGACTGTTCTGGAAAACCTACATGAGCCAAAGGCTAGACCTTGTGTGGGCCATTCAGGGGGAGAATGGGAAGCTGGGACAAGTGGCGGAGGGCAGGTGATACTTCCAGAAGCCCTTCTACCCACGGATCGCCTCTAGTCTGTACACTGGGAAGCTGCCCAGCGTGGAAGAACACTCGGACCCCGAGCTCTGTGCGCTATCAGCCCACACTCACTTCCCCTAATGTTGGAGTCCCTGGGCCCACGAGCCAAGTCTCTCCCCCAAGCCTTCCTCCTCCTGTAGTTGCTAGGCCTGTGTTTAGACTTGTCTGCTCTGAACCTAATTGGCGGGCACTTCTCAGCAGCAGGTACTTCGTGTTAATTAACAGGAAGAAGATGAAACAGGAACTAGCTCAAAAGTTCACTCATGGCCTGCCGGGGGAGGGGTGGGGGATGGGGGTGCAAAGCGGGGCGCTGTGGAGCAGGGAGAGGGCTTCTCAGCACTCATAGACTTGGTTTTCCTTGTCTGGGGCCACGGAGGGGAGAAGAGAGGGAGGCTCCCCATCACTCACTTGCTGGGGGATGTCATTGAAGCAAGCAGGGTCACCCATACACCCCAGCTGCAAAGCCCAAAGTCAGACGCATCAGTTCACTGCTTCAAGAGGCGGACGTCACCTGAGTCCAGCTAAGAGGGCGTCACAGTCTCGTGATGCTCTTCTTAACTAAAATAAGCAGGGAACATCCAAAGGAGAGTCATGCTCAGGGACGCCAGCCGCCCTACAGCTGTGCTGCGGTTCGGGCCTGGAATGTTCCCCGAGTTCCAGCCTATGGCGCTATCAGATGACAGTGGAACTTCTGGGAGGCGGGACCTCGTGTAAGGACTCAGGCATTATGCTGGCCTGCCCCTGTCACGGCAGGATGCACTCAGGCAGCACCCCGGTCAGCCCAGGGCTCCGTGATTGCCTAGTCTGCACACAGGTGCAAAGGACCCTTTGAAAGAAAGACCCCGCCCACGTAGCTCTCTTTCCACTGTCCTCTCTTTCCCCCTCTTCCCCGGCGGTTCCCCTTAACTTCTCACTTAAGCTCTGTCTGCTTGCCATGGAATCCGCCAAGGTCCCCCCTCAAGCTTTATCATAACACCTAGTAGAAGAAAGACAGGTCATCAAAGGCGTGGCCTGGAGGGGGATAGTAGGACCCTCTCTCTCTCTCTCTCTCTCTCTCTCTCTCTCTCTCTCTCTCTCTCTCTCTCTCTCTCTCTCTCTGTGCCATACCCACACCCCTCAGTCTGGGTTGGTGTCCACTCTGCCTCAGTACCTCAGAAAGCGAGGTTATTTGAATATCTGGTCTTTACAGATGTAATCAAGTCAAAATGAGGTCATCAGGGTAGGCCCTAATCAGATTAGGATTGGTATCTTTATCCGAGGGAGTAGTTGGGACACAGAGACCCACATAGGAAAATGTCACATGAACATAAAGATGTCCACCCAGAGCCAATTAGAGAAGGCATCTTCAAAGACTGTTTTCTGGGGCAGTCAAACCCAGAGGGGAGTGAGGGCTGCTACCCAGTTCTGATGTGCTGTTTAATGCAGGGCATAGCTGCACTCTGAAACTCAGAGCGCAGAACTCAGTTCTGAGACTGAGTCGGTAAACAGATTAAAGAGACTTGCTCCATCCCCTCTAACCCTTGATCTCCCTCCTGCCCCGCTTGCCTTGCAGCCCAGTCTGTGATATTCCTTCATGCTATTATTGGATGGCAGCGGTGAAGAAGCCACGCCTCGGAACCCACCTTGTTAACCGCATTCTCTCTTCCTGCCTCTTTCCCACAGTTCCTGCCATCAATTTTGTTGGGTTTGCATGGGAATGCACGCGTGTCGGGTGAACTCTCAGTGTTTGCCTTGCAGGTGGAGGCTTGTTGGAGGAGGAGGCGCAGGAGGGGTGTGTCCGGGGTGGAGATCATGGTTGGCTTCATGTGAGCAAGCTGGGGAGGGTCTATGGACTCTTGAAAGAGCCTCAACCTAAGAACATGGTGTTTTCTCCTTTGCAATCCTTGTGGGAGGCGCACAGCGCTTTCGGGGTCTGAAGTTCAAAGGTCAGTGGAATAGCTGTGGACCACTGGACACCAGCATTGGCAGGACCCTTCCGAGGAAGGGTCTAACTGGCAGGCATCTCGACAGGGTCTCATGCGTGACCGCTCACACCCGTGGAGGGAACACAGAAGGCGGATCCCGGGTACAGAGAGGCACACTGGAGGCTGACCTTACGTGATGCCACATTCTCGTTGGGTGTGTAGGGGAAGGGTGGCCTCTTGGGGGGGCAGTCTCCTTTGAGGTCCCATCTGTGCTGAGTGACTAAAGTAGGATGATGTAATGAGTAACGCTGTAGACTTCCAGCTGCCGTAAGACTGTGTGAATAACTCTGATAATGGTCCTTTACTCAGCGAGGGTGGCAGCCAGATAAGCAGATTGCCACAGCTCTCTGTCAGCCTAAGTTAACAGCTAGCTCCTTCGATTGCCGTCTGACATGATGTAACAGCACTGTGACAGACAGGTCCCTGTGGGACCTGCCAGGCTGAGGGGAAAATGGTGAAGCAGGAGCCCGTCTTGATGGAAAGCCTCCTCCTTAGAAAGGGTTGGGCCGATTTCCATCCTCTGTCCAGCAGTTCTGTCATCTGATCTCAGGACAGGTGGACAGGGGCTTCGGTCTCCAAGGGCGCTTTGGGGGCTTCTTTCTTGTAAGGGGTCTTGTGCAGAGGGAGGAAGGGCTGTCCTGGCAAAATGGCCACACCTTGGTTTATCAGCCCATCTCATGGTCACCGTGCCCTGGGCTCCACACACAGAGCGTGAGATTTTCCCGTCAGGTTTCCATATTTTCCTTTCTCATTGTGGTACGTGCGCTCCAGAGTCCTCGGGTGAGCTGGCCATCTCTGTGCCTCCAGCCTGTGTGTTTTGGCAGGCTTCACCCACACTTCCTGTTCTACAGGAGAGTTCATAGCCCAGGCCTGGCTGAGGAGAGTGCTAGGCACAGAGAGACTCTGAGCTAGTCACAGACACGGCAGGGCTTTTTGGTTGGTTAATATAGAACGGCTCAGGAGGAACTCTTGCCTCCTTGGGAGAAGAGGCTGGCCCAAACAAGGTCAACACAGTATAAAGACAAGAGAGCTGGGGGGGGGGGCATACAAAGAATGAAAATATACAGCAGACCAAATATATGTGTGTGTGATGTACATGTATAATACATGTATTCGATGTGTATAGTATATACAGACATGTAAATACAATTGAAAAATGTGGAATCATTTCTATAAAGCTGTGTCTAGATGCTTGGATGGATGCCAAGAGCTGAGGAACATTTCCCTCCCAACTCCCCAGTCCCTCTCAGGTTGTGCCTCGTTCATTTATAACCGTCAAGAACGGTCTCAGAGGGCAGGAGCCACCAAGGTCTCTCACATGCAACACTCGGGCCTGACGTCATGGGAGATGGCCGCTTCTCACGGAGGCCCCTAGTCTGCCCCGCCCTGTGCTGTCAATCTCCTCACACGGCCCCTCCTTGTCTCTCTCTACCTCTCCATGGTTTTCTCTTCTCTTCCCTTCTTTTGCTAAATGTTGTTTTGCTGTAAAGTGACTGAGAAGTCTAAACATGACAGGGGACAAGTACAAGGGACAGAGGAGGGGGCTTAACTAGCCAGTCCTGGGACAGCTTAAGCACCAGCACCGAGAGGGAAGAAGTGGATTATAAGCCATTAAAAACGCGTGTCTGGAATTGTGGTGGCATCTGTGGCAGACCGGGACTCAGTGCGAGCAACGCGGGACACTGTGGTCTTCTGGGGCTCTGAAGGCTCTCTCTGTCCTGTGCTGGGCTGTCTCTGAGCACTTGTAGAGGGGCATTGGTGAAGTGTTTAACAGGGAAATTGATCCTGTAGAGAAACTCCTCACTGATGGGGTAAGACAGTCTGTATCAAAGCCATATGTTGGGGAACCTGCTGCTACTGCCCCAGAGTAGTAGCAAGGGCTGAGCAGAGCTTCTCCTACCTTCCAATTTGAAGACCTAAAGTTTGAAGTCACTGAAAAACTGTAGTCCTGAAGAAATAATATAAAATATGCCTGGAAATTTATCATGAATTAGTTGTACAACTAACTTGAAAAATTGCAATAAACATTTGTTTCACAATTAAAAAAAAAGTCTGTGAGCTCCTACCCCAAAAGTGGGTGAGTTAACAATGTAGCAAACAGAGAAGAAAGGTTTGTACTGACAGAGAACTGTGGGAGCGCCAGCTGGCAGATGTGTGGGAAATCGTTGTTGAAAATTCGGGGGCTAAGAAGATGGCTCGTGAGTAAGGGTTTTGGATCCCCAGGGCCTATGTGACCAGCTGGATTCAGTAGCACAGGTGTGGCCCGGAACTCCTGTGGTGAGGTGGGGGGCTGAGACAGGGGAGCCACCCCCTTTGAAAGCTTGCCGGCCAGCTAGCCTGAAGTAGTCAGCGCAGCTGCACAAACAGAAGAGTTTCTGCTTCCCACAAGGTGGGAGATAGGAACTGATTCCTGAAGCCTGACCTCTGAGCTTTACAAAAACCGGAGCAAGCCAGCGCTCACACACACAAGCACATGCAGACATACACACCCAAAATATCTTTAATTTAATTAAATTAAAAAACAACAACAAACAAGAGCCTGAAGAGATAACTCAGCGGCTAAGAGCTTTGGCTGCTCTTCCAGAGGGCCTAAGCTTAGTTCTTAGCATCAGCGTCAGGGGCTCACAGCTGTCTGTAACTCCAGCTCCGGGGGCCCAGAGTCTCTGGCTACACACATGTAGACATACACACCTACACAAAATCCAAACTCATAAAGCATCAGATTAAAAAAAGAAAGAAAGGTCTGGAGAGATGGCTCAGAGGTTAAAAGCACTGGATGCTCTTTCAGAGATCCTGAGTTCAATTCCCAGCAACCACATGGTGGCTCACAGCCATCTGTAATGAAATCTGACGCCCTCTTCTGGCCTGCAAGCATACGTGCACACAGAATAGTATATACACAATAAATAAATCTTTTTTTTTTTTTTTGGTTTTTCGAGACAGGGTTTCTCTGTATTGTTTTCGAGGCTGTCGGTCCAGCCTGGCCTCGAACTCACAGAGATCTGCCTGCCTCTGCCTCCCGAGTGCTGGGATTAAAGGCGTGCGCCACCACCGCCCAGCTAAATAAATCTTAAAGAAAGAAAAAGCATCATTTTAAAGCCATGATAGTAAGGATTTTTGTCAGCAACAACACTGTTTATAGATCAGTTTGTGTAGTATGGACGTTTTAATAGCATCAATGTTTCCAACTCAGTAGCAGGGTCACCTTCCTGCTGTGTCTTCCTTAACCTCTCGAAGCGATATTTGGATTATAAATTGTGCACCATCTAAATATACCGAATCTCTAATGACTTGGAGGGAAAATCAAGAGGGAGGGAGGTGGACAGGGCGTGCGTGAAACACACAAGGAAATAAAGTCGTCTGAGGCTGAGGGTGGGTGTCGAGAGTGTTTTCCTCTCCCTCACCTCGGGCCGCGGGGATGCCCAGCTTCCTGTGGTTGATTTTAAGAGCCTGGCTTCAGGTGCAGGGCTGTTTTCACTGCCTGGGGACAGCCGTTCCCACCAGCTGTGGCCTCCCCAAGCCCTGCTGTAGCAGTAAGCAGCCCGTGAGACTTCTTTCCACGTGCATCAATGATTTTGTCAAATGGAATCTAATCCTTCCAAATCAGGAGGATTATTTGGGGTAAGCCATTAAAATTGTTAATTAAAATGTTAATGTCCCCTTGCTGTTATTCTGTCTAAAGGAGTTCTTCTGGAGCCTGGTGTGTGGTGCCTCTTTGCTCTGCTCCTGTCTAACTCAGGTGAAATCCAGGACTACAGCTTTGCTTGCGTTTCTTTCCGGCCACAAGGAACCCTCCCATGTGGGCACAAGGCATAAAGACATGTCCAAGTTCAGAGGACATTGAATAATATGGACTAAATGTTCCTGACTATTCCTAACATGTGCAAAGTAGCTTTGGCAAAATATAAGCTATGTATTATCCAAAACACCAGAAAACATCACAAAATCCTAGAAGGTATATTTTCATCTTTCCACAAAAACGTCACTACACCATGAAAACTGTGAGTGGTGGAGTGGGCTGTGAGGACCACACCTGTTCACACGGTACGGTCCCTGGGAACAGAGCAGACTGTGGGGACTTCGCATGCTCTGCACATGCTAGAAGGTGTAGCCACACCTTGGCTCCAACACACTAGGTAGTGCCTCCCACTGTGTTAGCCAGAATGATTGCTAAATGTCCCCTGGCGGGAACCTTGATGGAGAATTGCAGCCCCGATCTGAGAGGACTGTGTGAGAATGTGAGTGTGTGGGGAATAAAGAGGTGTCTGTGTTTGTTCATCTAAAAATGTGTTCCTTGGGACAGTGGCATCTTGTGAGATAAGTGGTGGCCCCCTAAATGGGATTCATGTTCAAACAGTATTGAGAAATAGCATATAATTTTCCTTTCAATTGAAGGCTCTCTCTCTCTCTCTCTCTCTCTCTCTATATATATATATATATATATATATGTGTGTGTGTGTGTGTGTGTGTGTGTGTGTGTGTGTGTCAGAATAATAAAGGCTTTGAGAGGTTGTGCAAGAAAGCTACTTGCCTTTGGGTAAATTCAATTACCCCAGAACATTTTTTATCAGGGGACAGTATTCACTTCCTGAAGGTCACTATTGTGTTGCAGGACACAGCTTGAAAAATGGCAGTGTGTGTAACGGAGACACGGGGTATGTGAATGAATTAAAGCTCGAGGGTTCAGAATCTCAAGCCAGAGTCAAAGGACTTGGATTCAGCTGAGAGCTCTGAATTTCACAGTCAACAATCTTTCCAGGCTGGGGTTGAAGGGAGTTTCTTAGGCAGTTAACAGGCAGGGTACAGTCAGGAAGGATTTGGGGTGAACTTGTTTGAGGAAGGCTAGTTGGAGATGAAGGTAGGAAATCCAAGGGGGCAGCAATATTTCTGAGTCAGGAATGGAAACAGAAGTGGAAATACACTTGGAGTGTTGTTTTCCTTAAGGAGATTGTGTGAGTGGAAATGTGGTAGTCAAAGAGGGAAGGAGAGGGGAGGGGGGAAGGGGGATGCAGGGAAGGAGAGGGAGGGGGAAGGGAGATGCAGGGAAGGAGAGGGAGAGGAGAAAGGGAGATGCAGGGAAGGAGAGGGGAGGGGGAAGGGGGATGCAGGGAAGGAGAGGGAGGGGGAAGGGAGATGCAGGGAAGGAGAGGGAGGGGGAAGGGAGATGCAGGGAATGGCTACATTGGGAGAGCAGAGGAAGAAAGATAAACAAGGAGTGGGGCGGTGGTGGCGCACGCCTTTAATCCCAGCACTCGGGAGGCAGAGGCAGGTGGATCTCTGTGAGTTTGAGGCCAGCCTGGTCTACAAGAGCTAGTTCCAGGACAGCCTCCAAAGTCACAGAGAAACCCTGTCTCAACCCCCCCGCCCCAAGAAAGATAAACAAGGACAAGTTGCAAGGAACATGAACCTTGCTGCAAAGGGTGAAGACCCAAGGAAAAGTAATGCAGCAGAAGCTGAAATTAGAGAGAACATTAAGAAGCAGTTGGCTGTAGGCTACAAAGAAGTTGTCCTGAAAGTTCAGCCTGAAAGTCGGCATGGCTTTTTACTTGAAGATGTTTGTGACATTTTATACAGTACAGACCTGGAAGGTAGGGAGGATCAGCAGGAAGTGGCAGCTGAGGGGCAGGAACTGAGTCACTGACAGTCTCACTGGGTGAAGATCCTGGGTTTTCACTGGGTTGCCTGCAGGCTTCGACTTTGGAGTTAGGGCAAATCAGAAGTGGACAAGTGATGGGGGAAGTCCTCCTGTGTATATGTTTGTCTTATTGGTTGATAAATAAAGCACTGTTGGCCAATAGGGAAGTAAGATAGATGGGACTAGGAGTCAAGGAGGATTCTGGGAAATGTAGTCAAGAGTAAAGAGTCGCCATGTGATCCCAGCAGGAGAGGACACAGGAGCCTGGTGAAGAAATATATATATATATTTTTTTTATATATATCAGTAGTCATGGGTTAATACTTAAGACAGAACTAGCCAATGAGAAGCCTGGGACTTTGGCCGACAGCATTGTAACTAATAGAGTTGCTGTGTGTTATTTGGGGTTGGCACAGCTCTGGGACCAGGCTGACGGGAAGAATGCTCGTTACAGACAAGACTTTGCAAAGACTAGAACTCAACCGGAAACAGGTCAACCCTGAATTAGAACATCAAGAGCTTGTATTGGTTCCTTGCCTATCGTGTGATAAAAATACCATGACGGAAGGCAACACTGGGAAGAAAGGGTTTATTTTGGCTTACAGTCCTAGAGGAATAGAGATCATCATGGCAAGGAGGAAGCATGGAGGCAGGCGCAAGAAGCTGACAGGAAGTAGAGAGAAAGAACAGGAAGCTGACAGGAAGTAGGGAAAAAGAACGGGAAGCTGACAGGAAGTAGGGAAAAAGAACGGGAAGCTGACAGGAAGTAGGGAAAAAGAACAGGAAGTGGGGCCAGGCTGTGAACTTCAAAGCCGGTTCCTTAGTAAATATGCTTCCTTCAGCAAGGCTCCACCTCCTCAAGGTTCCACAGCCTCCCCAAACAGCGCTGCCAGCCAGCGGGAACCAAGTGTTCAAATATGAGAGCCTGTGGGGGGCATTCTCATTCAGACCACATTGGAGCCTTTCTCCCTCTACCCAGAAGAAGCTAACAAATCATCCTTGGAAACACTGACATCACCTAGAGCTTGCGCCATGTCGCACACACGGGTGTGATGGCTAGTCATGGTTGTAAACGTGACTACATCTGGAGTCAGCTAGAACCCAAGCAGTTGGGCATGCTTTCGAGAGATTCTCTTTGATTGGCTCTTTCGAGGTGGGAAGTCCCACCCTTAGTCTGGGCAACGATAAGCTTCCTGATACTGAGTCAATCAGTCTTTATAATAGTCACAACAAATAATTGGGAAATTAAATTTGAAAGTTAATAACATTTATAGATATACTTTAAAATAAGATAAAATAGTTAAACAATGTAGAGAGCAACAAACACTACTTGGAAACAATAAAGCAATTTTAAAATCCAGGGATTATCTGAATCATTGCAGGATGTAATATGGAAAAAATATCAACGTCTCCCCAAGCCGTCCCATAGATTCAATGCAAATGACAAACATCATCCCTGTCAGGTGTGCCCGGCTTTGTTCTCCTTTGCTTGCACATGAAAATGACAAGCTGGCCCTCAGAACGTTGAAGAGCTGGGTTAGGTCAGCAGGCCTCACAGGGGGGAGCTGACTCTGGCTAGATGTCCTCTGACCTCCACAATGGTACGCACCTGTCCACACATGCATGCATACACACTAATAAATGGATGTAAAATAAAAACCCACATGGTTTGTAGGTGTAAAACATGAAAAGGAAAGTGATTATGTTTTCAAACGGCAACACGGGAGAGTGTCTCAGCAATAGTCAGCATGTGAGACTCTTAAATCTACGTGAGAACCATAGCAAAAATTCATAAATTAGAATCCATTAAAAGGAAAAATGTCTGCCCAATGGAAGAAACCATTGAAAGAGTAGAGGTCAGCCATGATGACAGAAGAGGCTGTAGCTGGTGGCTCTGACAAAGGGCTCATTCACACAGAGGAGAGGCCCGTTAAGTTGCCAAGAAAAAAATGGGGAACTATTTAAAAAAAAAAACAACTTAGCACACATACCACCAGAGACTACACAAACAGCCAACACGCAACTGAAACAGGTCAGCTCCACTCCAATGCAAAGGGCCCAACTGCAGAACAGTTCATTGTGAATGAAGATGAGAAGCAAATGGATCCCATACAGTCTGTGCAAACCCTGTAACTTCAGAAAACTACATATGCATACTTACACACAATAATTACATTCCAAGGTATACTCAGTAGAAAGGCTTTCGTGAACGCTAAAACGGTGTGTGGATTTGTGAGGCGGCTCACTGGGTAAAGGAGCTTGCTTCCAGGCCTGACGACCTGAGTTAGATCCCCAGGACCCACATGGTGGAAAGAGAGAACTCATTCAAGAGGGTTGTGCTCTGATCTCCATATGGGCACCGCGTCATACACATGCACTTGAGTGTACACACACACACACACACACCACACACAGTATATACACACTCACACACACAGTACACATGCACCACACACAACGCATACATACATACACACAGTACACATTCACACACAGTACACATACACCACACACACATACAGTACATGTACATCACACATGCATATATACACAGTACACATCACACACATAGTACACATGGACAACACACTCCCACACAGTACATATACACCACACACACAGTACATATACACAGCACACTCACAGTACACATGCACAACACACATACAGTACACATATACCACACACGTACATATACACACAGTACACATACACAACACATACATACACACAGTACACATACACAACACACATATAGTACACATATACCACACACATACATATACACACAGTACTCATACACAACACACATACAGTACACATATACCACACACGTACATATACACACAGTACACATACACAACACACACACACTACACACACACAACACACACACACAGTACACATACATAACACACACATGGGAATATTATTCACCCTTCAAAAAACGAGGGAAGAACTTTTGATACTACAACATGGATAAACCTGAGGAAATTGTGCTAAGTGAAAATATTCAGCCTCAAAATACACAAATACTGCCTGGCTCTACTTAGATCAATGCCAGAGGAGTCAAATTCTGAGCCAGGAGGTAGAATGGTTCCCACCAGGGATAGAGAGAAGGGCCTGGCAGTTACTGCGCAGTGGGTTTACAGTTTTAGTTTGGCAAGATGCACATGTGCTAAGGAATGGTTTCACAACAATGTGAGTGTGTCCCCATGATTTAGCTGCATTTACAGAGGGCTAATGTGAGTGTGTCCCCATGACTTAGCTGCATTTACAGAGGGCTAATGTGAGTGTGTCCCCATGACTTAGCTGCATTTACAGAGGGCTAATGTGAGTGTGTCCCCATGACTTAGCTGCATTTACAGAGGGCTAATGTGAGTGTGTCCCCATGACTTAGCTGCATTTACAGAGGGCTAATGTGAGTGTGTCCCCATGACTTAGCTGCATTTACAGAGGGCTAATGTGAGTGTGTCCCCAGTGCTGAACTGTGCGTTATGGAAGTGTAAGGTCTGAGGGTTCAGCTCAGTGGTAATTCACTTGCCTAGCAGACCCAAGGCCCTAGACCACACTCAATAATGCCAAAAAATAAGTAAAAATAAAGCTGTGTTTTTTTAAGAATTAAAGTCCTTTCACAAGTGAGAAATGAAACAAGAATGCCCTTTCAGAAAAGATTCACAAAGGACACGGGAAGAGAGGTGGCCAATGAACATAAGAACTGTGCCCAATTTCCCAAGTCATCGAAACCACAGATAAAGATTCCCATGTATACCAGTCACTAGAATGGCAAAGGTTAAAAAGAACCTCCTAGCCCAGCCTCAGCAAGCATTTGGGGAAGTAGACCCTTTCTGTGTGCTGATACTGAAGTTAAACCCTTCAGGGCAGAATAAAACACAATCTACATCAAAATTAAAAACAAAAGTTCCCTCTATCTTGGTTAAGGTTTCTATTGCTGTGAAGAGACCACATGACCACGGCAACTCGTAAAAGGAAAACATTAAATTGGGGTGGCAGCTTACAGTGTCAGAGGTTCAGTCCACTATCACCATGGCAGGGAGCATGGCAGCGTACAGGCCACCATGGTGCTGGTCACATCTTGATCAGACGCCAACAACAGGAAGGGGGACTCTGTATCACACTGAGTGAAGCTTGAGCATGTATAAGACCTCAAAGCCAGCCTCCACAGTGACACGCTTCCTCCAACAAAGCCATGCCTCCCAATGGTGCCACTTCCTTTGGGGGCCGTTTTTCTCCAAACCACCACACCCTCTAACCCAACACTCTAGGGATCTCTCTTCAAGTAGATAATCAGTTACACACCCAAAAGATAGCGTTAGGGTTGGAATATGAGCTGTCCCCACGGGGCCATGTGTCAAGGTCTTGGTCTCCAGCTGGCAGCTGGTGGCACTGTTTGTGGGATGGCGGAGACATTAGGGACCTCACTAGAGGGGGCAGGGCACTGGGGCATCCCTCTGATGGCTACAGCTGTCTGTGCCTCTGCTCAGCACCAGCAGCCTCTCACCACCATGCTGTCGTGAATCACACAACCCCAGAACCTACAGAGCCAAGGTTAGGGGCTGAAGTCTCTGAAACCAAGAGTCAAACTTTTTTCCTTCTGTTGTTCTCAGTCCTTTTTGCAACAGCTCTGAACCTGCACTGTGGAGTCTAGAATATGAAATAGCAGAAACAAAGCCTAATTTATATCAAATGGGAACTGGCTAATAAAGTATAACGTTCATGGTGAGCGTGTCATTCAGTGGTAGAATGCAGTGCTTAAGGCCCTGAGTTCCATCCCCAATACCACTTCCCCAACAAACAAAAAAACGTATGTGAACATATACATGTGTGATATATATGTATGATATGTAATATACACATATGCATATAATATGTTACCACGCTCTTCTCCACAGTGTTTTTAATTCCTCCGTGTTGATCTGTTTGTAACCACACACGCATTGCTTTGGGCTGAAATGTGTGCCCAGAGCTCATCCCTTCGAGGAGTCACAGTCTACACTGTCTCAGAAGGGGACCCCAGCAGACAGCGTCTGTAGAGGTTGTTCACGTGACGTCATTAGGTTGCCGCTGACCAGCATGAAGTGTCTGTAAAATGAGGAAATCAGAAGGGGCACACACCAAGGGCCTGCCATGTGGAGGCACAGGGAGGACACCCCTTGCAAGCTGTAGGGCCCTCAGGAGACACCTACCCTGCCCACATGTTAATCTTAGAGGTCTACCAGGCTCCACACTATGAGAGGCATTTCACAGTTTCAGGTCTCAGCTGTACAACTGTGCTCTGGTGGCCTAGCAAACAAATACACAGGTGTCTGGGGAAGCAGCCACTAAATGTCAATAGCAGCTATCTCGGGGTGGTTGGGTTTAAATTGCTTTTTAATGCATTTTCCAATGTTTACATTTCTCTCCAAGTAACACATATCATTCTTATGACAGAAACCTAGTGTTGTTTCTTTTGAAAAGCAAATGGATGGGGCTGGAGAGATGGCTCAGCAGTTAAGAGCACTGGCTGCTCTTTCAGAGGACCTGGGTTCAATTCCCAGCAACCACATGGCAGCTCACAGCTGTCTGTCGTAACTCCTGTTCCGGGGATCCAACACCATCACATAGACACATATGTAGGCAAAACACCAATGTACATAAAATACAAATAAGTTATTTCAAAAAACAAAGAAAAAGCTGGGTGTTGGTGGTGCACACCTTTAATTCCAGCACTCAGGAAGCAGAGGCAGGTGGATCTCTGTGAGTTGGAGGCTAGCCTGGTCTACAGATCGAGTTCCAGGACAGCCTCCAAAACAATACAGAGAGACCTTGTGGCAAAAAACAAAACAAAAATAAAAACAAAAAACAAAAAAAAGAAGAAGAAAGAAAGAAAAGAGAAGAAAAGTAGATGGCCAACGATCAGTAACCTGGACTGAACCTCCCCTTCAAACGGCAAGTCAAAGGACTGAAGGGGACCAGATTCCTCCGGGTTCACAGTGAGTTTCTGCTGATTTTTAAGTGAGTGGCATTTGTTTCTCTGAAGCTTTGGAGGCTGTCCTGGAACTCGCTCTGTAGACCAGGTTGGCCTCCAACTCACAGAGATCCACCTGCCTCTGCCTCCCAGGTGCTGGGATCAAAGGTGTGCGCCACCACTGCCCAGCTATGAGTGGCCCTTTTAATGGGACCCGATGGGCCTGGGGATTGGCTCAGTGGCTCACCTCCTGCCTGACATGTGTGAGGGTCCAGGTTGAGTTCTCAGTTTAAATAGGGAGAGGGGTTACCATCAGAGTGGCAGGGAAAGTCCTGCACTTGAGGACGTTTCCCTTGGAGTGCAAAACGCCTGTGCTCCCCAGGTGCTGGTGTCTTTCTCTGCTCTCTAGGAAGGCAGAGAAGCAAGCATGCCTATAGGACTGTGGAGGAGCTGAGGCCTGGCTGGTGCTGTGCATTTCTACTGTCTTTCACTGGGAATTTTAGGGAAAGGAGTCAGAGAGGTTCATGGGAAGCTGGAAGGCCAAGCTGATCTGTGTTTTAGAGGAAACGTGATAGTTCACCAAGGACAAATAGAGACTTTGCATTCGTCAGGGTACTCGTGTGTGTGTGTCTGTGTGTGTGTGTGTGTCTGTGTCTGTGTCTCTGTGTGTGTGTGTGTTGGATCAGGTGTGTATAGATATATACACATGCATATATGAATATTTATAAATAAATATCTTAATAGCTCAGAAGATGGAGGAGGTTCCAGTCCAAAGCCTTCAGGGTGGCTGGGAGCTGGATACCCTGGGAAGAGTTTCAGTCAGAGCCCTGTTTTTTAGTAATTTCCTTCCAGTTGAAAATTTGCATTCAGAAGGGAGGCTCCTTCAGACTTAGGAAGTTAACAAAACTTACAAGGTTGAGGAAGCGAACCACTCACACATCTCAGAAAGTGCCTGGCACTTAAGAGATAAGGTTATATAAGCAGTCACTCCTGGGGAGAAGTTGGGCAGGGAACTCTAGGACTGTGCCTTGTACTGTGGTGAGCTTTTGGGTGACACAGCTGCCCTTGAGTCAGCCATGCTTCAGCGAGCAGCCCCTTACCCATACTCCTGTAAGTAACGATAGCAAACCCCAAGTCGGACTTCAGTGGAAGCATTATTTTGGTCTGTTGTTAGTGCCCTATCTAAATGAATAGACATTTGTTCATATTTCCCCAGGAAGAGTCACACAACTCCAAAGCAGTCTTCAGGCAGAGTTCCTCCTTAGATCTTCGTTCTGCTAAAGCCTTCAACTGATTGGAAGAGACTCGCCCATGCTATAAATGATAAGCAGATTTTTACACCAAGTCCAACAATTTAAACATTAGTATCATCCCAAACAAAATGAAATAAAACAGCCCAAATTAATCTTTATAGACACATCCAGAATAAGCTTAAACCAAACATCTGTACACCTTGGCCAAGATGACGTGTAAAATGGATCACCACGCACAGAGGTTTGGAACGTGTGGTGGGTACATCATTTCTCGCCATATCAAAAGCCCTACAGAAGGAGCCAGGGCGTTGATATTCATCAGTGGCTGGAAGGAGACAGTCAGCAGGAGGGAGGAGTCGTTCAGGACCTGAGCTCCAATACATACTGCTTCCAGGAACCACAGAGCTCTTGCCCAGACACTATAGAAGGCACCATTCACATGAGATCTTGAATAACCAGAATATTTTACTTTTTTTTAAAGTAGTTCCTACCAATGCAAGAGTCATTTTTTCCCCATCTAACTTTAGATGGCTCCAGCCTGAGAACTGACAATGACCGTTGGTCTGAATTCTTCTGGGCCAGGAATCAAACTCTGCCTGCTAGCTATTCCCTTCTGACCCACAACACAGGCCCTCCCTTAAAGAGCAACCCCTACCAGACCCAGGAAGCAACCATGGTCACATGGCTCTGCCTATGCCAACTCCCAACTTGCCCAGGGAACCTCCAGCTAATCTGGAAGTTTGGTGGCTAGCCAAGGGGAAGGGTTGCATAACTCTGAAAGTTTAAGCTTGAGAAAACGCACACACGCATACAATCAAGAGCCCAGGTAAAGCTGAAAGCCACTGAGCAGGGATCTGTTTCCTATTTCATCGCCTTGTGAAGTAAGATGCACTAATGATCATAGTCCCATCCAGATCGCCGCGGCGTCACCAGCCTAAACAGCAAGTCTGCGCTGCCTCCCGGGGTTTCCAGCGCCCTTCCCTGCCTGCAATACACACGCTCAAGGTCTTCTGTGTTCATCTGTGTCTTCCTCGTGCCCCAAGTCTTGAGTGGATGCCTGTTTGTCTTCGAAGGTCTAGGTTAGGGTTCTCCTCCGGGGCTGGAGGGACCAAAAGTTGCTGCTGTGTCAGGGAAAGCAGAGGGATTTGACCACCCAGTTGCAGGGCCCAGCCTCCAGAGGTCAGTCCTGGGGCGGGTCACTGCCTCCCTTTCCCTAGCCTCCACTCCAGAAAGCTTTGTGAAACACTACAGGTTGGAAGGGCCAGGGATTGGTGGGGCCTTCCCAAGAGAGTTCAGAGGGCAGGCAGTGGCTCTCACCTCCAGGAAGGGAGAAAGCTGCCCTCAGTAATCCCTGTGAGAGCCTCCTTCAGGGGGAGCAGGGCAGGAAGCCAGCTGCAGAAGCAGGCTGCCCACAGGAGAGCTGAGGCCACTGTAGGCCTGGTCACAAGACAGCTGGCAGCGGGGCTGGGAACTTCCTTGGGATCACTTTCTTGAACTTATCCCCCACCCCAACACACACACATACACCACACCAAACACACACACCGTACACATAAACATTACAAAATACACCACACAGACACACACACAGAGACAGAGAGAGACAGAGACAGAGAGAGAGAGAGAGAGAGAGAGAGAGAGAGAGAGAGAGAGAGAGAGAGAGAGAGAGAGAGAGAGAAAGAGAAAATCTGGGCAGTTCTGCTTCTCTGACTTCTGGGAGGAGGGGCAGCTGTTTTAGCCCAGTGCTGATCAGTGCATTTTGCTTTGAAAGGATGCGAAGCCCAGGGCTATGTGGTAAGACTTTCCTGAAACTACAGTGGTCCTTTTTGTTATCAGGGGCATGGTCTCAGTAGATGGCTGGAACCACAGAGGGTACCAACCCTCTGTATGCTATTTTCCCATGAAAGTACATACTGGGGTAAACAATAATAACTAGTAAAGTAAAATGATGATGACAACTGTCATATTTAGTGAGATGTCAACTTGATGCATCCTAGAGTCACCTGGAAGAGGCTCAGTGAGGGATTGTCTGTATTGGGTTACGTGTGGGCGTGTCTGCACAGGATCACCTTAATTAAGTTAATTGAGGAGGGAACACAAAGCCCATTGTGGATAGTACCATTCCCTAGGCAGGGTCCAGAACTGTGTAAGAGTGGAGAAACGGAGCTGGGCACAAGCAAGTGAGCATGTAAGCATTTCCTCTGCTCCTGATTGGGTGTGCTGTGACCAGCTGTTTGAGGTTTGCCTTGACTTTCCCACAATGATGGGCTGTGACCTGGAACTAGGAGCTGAAATAAACCTTTCTCCCCAGAGCTGCTTTTTCCCCCAGGGTATTTTATTACAAAGAAAATGAAACTAAGAAAATAATATAACAATAGTTACATGGATGCTCTCTCTCCCTCTCTCCCTCTCTCTCTCTCTCTCTCTCTCTCTCTCTCTCTCTCTCTCTCTCTCTCTCTCAATATCTTATGATTCTGGACTTGGTAGCAAATGTCTTTAATCTCAGCACTCAGGAGGCAGGGGCAGGTGGATCTCTGAGTTCAAGACCAGCCTGGTCTAAGAGCGAGGTGCAGGCAGCCAGAGTCACACAATGAAACCTGGCTAAAAGTATTTGTTTGTTTAAAATCTTATTGTGCCTTAGCATCTTCACTCCTCAGGATCTCTCTGGCAGATCTGAGTCCTGGCACATTAGTTGTGCCCTTTGGGTCATCACGGAGTCAATTAAGGGTGCCCTGAGCACAGGTACCCAGAGACCAGGTCATCTAGCTGATGGAGGCGTCTGCCAAGTGACTCGCAGGCAGGTGGCACCTGTAGCTTGGGCACACTGACAAGGGGCCATTCACATGCTACATGGGACAGCAGGCTGGTACATGACCTCATCCCGCTATTCAGAACAGAATGTAATCTGAAATGTGTGAACATTTTGTTCCTATAATCTACTATTTAATATTTTCATGCCATAGTTGAACATGTTAGGAAATGAAAACCCAAACTTCAAAGGAGAAAAGGAACAACCCTGGGGATGGATTTGGGCCAGCTTTTTTTTTTCTTATGAGTACTTGACCTCTGTCTTATTTCATACTGTGGATTCCTAATTTTCATTTCCTTTAGTCATTCAACAAACACTAGGTTACGGTTTTAATCTGAAGTGGTCCTCACAGGCTCCCACATTTGATTCTGGTCCCCAACTGCTGGTGCTGTTTTGGGAAGTTGAGGGGCCTGACTTGTGGAGGTAGGTCACAAGGGAAGGACCATGTGACCTGTGTCTGGTCCCTGGTCCAGTGCCCCGTAAGTAGTTCTGCTCCGAGCTCTTGCAACCATGAGGGATCGAATGTCAGCCAAAATAAGTCTTTCTCTCTTAAATTGCTTCTGTTGGCCGGGCTGGTGGTGGTGCATGCCTTTAATCCCAGCACCTGGGAGGCAGAATCAGGTGGATCTATGTGAGTTCGAGGCCAGTCTGGTCTACAGAGCAAGTGCCAGGACGGCCAGGGCTGTTACATAAAGAAACCCTGTCTCAAAAAAAAAAAAAAAAAACCAAAAAATTTCTACTGCCAGATGTTTTGTCACAGAGAAGAAAAAGTAACCAATGTGCTAAACAGCTACTGTGCATTAGATATACCTACTGTGTGATGGATAAGATGTTTACTTACAGATGCAAGAGATCTTTGACAGTTCATAAATGAGCAACCTAAAAGTATTAAGTGAGTTTTAGATGTATCCACAACGTAGCTAAACCTGACAACAATTGTAGCTTGACCACAAGCATTAACCTGTCAGCCCCCTAAACAGGTCTTTCCTTTTTCTCTGGCCACAGTATCACAGATCACTGCCTGACTGGAACTCACACACTGCCACCTTACACGGGAACCTGGCTTCAGTATATGGGCATGCCTTGTCCAAACATGAAGTTCACAGCAGCCTTACCTCAGACTCACAATGTGACTGTGTGTGAACATCAGACAGGCTCTGAACATCCAGGGAGGAGTGGGGTGGCTGACACGCTCACTCACACACACACACATACACACTTGCACACTCACACACACATATACACACTGTCTGTCTCTCTCTCACACACACACTCATACACATGCACACATTCTCTGTCTCTGTCTGTCTGTCTCTGTCTCTGTCTCTCTGTCTCTCTCTGTCTGTCTGTCTCTGTCTCTCTGTCTCTCTGTCTCTCTGTCTCTCTCTCTCTCTCTCACACACACACACACACATACACAGCCATCCCAGTTCCCTGCAGATGTCTCCAGCCCTTCTCCTTACAGAAGACAAGCTTGCTTTCACCATCCCTGCCCTTCCTCAGGGAGCCGTGACAATCCTTCTGTCATTCTAAATAGAATCCTGTTCTAAATGCATGAGGGGCGTTCACTAATTAAAGAAAGCCTGTGGTCTATCCTCGTGTCAACAGATAGCATAATCGCTCACTCTGGTATCTTGGCTAAGCACGGATTTTTCTGTGTGCCTGAGGTTTGCTTCAGTTTCAGGAGCATCTAAGCATGGCTTTGCAGCCAGCCGTAGGACTGCCAGGAGGCAAGGAGGTGGTGACAGCTATATCCAGGCCATTGATTCCTGGCTTCTGCCAGGACCCATCCTGCAGGATATGTCAGCACCTGGAATTCAGCCTGTCTTCCCTCCCTGCAGGGCAGCCTCTGTGAGCCCATGAGGCACGCCAGTGGGCCCCTCCTCAGGGTCTGTGACTTCCCAGGCTCTGGATCCAGAGTCTCTTCTTCCTCCTAGACTCTGGGGCTCATCCTCTCTCAGTAGGAGCCTGATTCCAATCCCAAATCCAAAGAGTCCTTCTGGCTACATGTATAATACTGGCGTGGAAGGCAGAGTAGGAGGGGATGTCCTGCCTTCCCTTTGACAGGGTCAGGGTTAGCACACAGAAACGCAGGGCACCCAGTTAGCTTAGTCTCTCAGATGTCACACGCAGCTTCTAAAAACCAGCCTACCTGCTTTTAATTGGAATTCATTGTATATGTATGTATGTATGTATGTATGTATAGTGCATGTGTGTGTATACATGGGTGTGCATGTGTGTGCGCACATGTATGTGTGGCACAGCACCTGTGCAGAGGTCAGAGGACAACTTCCAGGAGTTGATTCTCTCTCTTCACCATGTAGTTTCAGGGATCAAACTCAAGTTGTCAGGCTTGGTGACAGTGGCCTTTACCTGCTGAGACATCTCACTGGCTCACCGTAACTATTTTTAAATGTACAGTTATGTAGACATATATAATAATAATAATTAATATTTAGCTGAAGTGTATCCTAGACAATAGTCAAGACATAAGTATGTTAGAAAAATAACTACTTACTTATGTGAAATTCAGACTTCGCTGGATGTGTGGCAGCCTATGCCATTTTTCCTGGTTTACTATATTTGTTTCTTTATTCATTTATGTTACCGGTTCCTTGTTTTCTTCAAAGAGACAAAAATGTCCTTGTGGAACCAGGGCTATTCCGCCCCGTGGTCTAACAGGAGGGGCACTGGCAACTGGGACACACACACCAGAAGCTGTAAAAGCAACTCGGAACAATGGAGACGCGAGTAAGGTCCCAGGGCACCTGACACTGCCCTCCTCTCTGTGGTGGCGACTCATCGGGCTGCACGTCCTCCTCTAAATCATTAGCCCAGGCCAGTCCTTGCCTCCAGGGCAAGCTGCTGCTAACTGCAGATAAGTGTGACTCGGGAGCGCTCCCCCCCCCCAGTTCTAAAATGATAAAAAGAGAGGGTGTGACCGACCCGCCAGTTATCCAGTTATCGCTTGCTGAGGAGGTGCCTTGCCCCGTGTGGACGACAAAGAGCCCACAGTAGGCACCTCTGCCAGGAGGACCCCATGCCTTCAGCTCTGAGAGGAAGAAGGTGTTGGTGGAATTTCTCAAGGTCTTGTATTTCATGGTAATTTCAGTCCCCTTGGTGTTCTGTTTAGATAACTCTAGACTCCCAGAGGGGTGCTATCCAGAAGGAAATCCACAACGAGAAACATTTCAAGAGTGAAGAGTTCTGGTCCTAGTTGCTTTCTATTGATGTGCTGTACACCTTAACCAAAAGCAGCCTGGGGAGGGAAGAGTTTATTTCATCTTGCAGCTTACAGTCCGCCATGAAGGGGAGCCGCGGTCACCGTGAAGGGAGGCTGCGACAGGAACCGAGGCAGAAACGGAAGCCCGGGCAGTGGAGGAGTGCTGCCCACTACCTTGCCTTCCACAGCTCAGTTTTTCTCACCCAGGGCCGCTTGCCCAGGGGTAGCTCCTTCTGCAAAGCACAGGAGTCTCCCACATCAGTTATCAGTCAAGAAGCTGCCCGGCAGACTCGCCTACAGGCTAATTCGTTCGAGGCAATTCCTCACTTGAGACGTTCTCTTCCCAAGTGTGTCAAACTGATAAGAATTAAGCAACATGGTCCATGTCTAGTTTAGTGGGCAACATCTGTAAGCCAGGTGCAGGGCCAGAGGAGAGGCAGGTTTCTCCTCGCCCATGCCCTGGGGTTCCTGACTGGCTTTACAAATGCCTGCCCAGCTTGCGGGGTTCCAGCAATGTGTCAGGGGTATTAAATTACACATGTGATCCATGCATACAAATGATTCTTACCTGTAGAGGCTTTTAGGATAATCAGTTCTCATGATACCAAAATAAGCCACCCCAACGTTTCTTCAGTGTGTCCTGGTTACTCCCACGTGCTGTACTACGGAGACAGAGCAGAAAGTCCATTAGTAAGACCTGCCGAGGGATACTGACGGTCAGGCGGCAAAGAGCGTGGCGAAAGATATTGTGCACAGGATGTGGGAAGGCAGAAGAGGGCATCATGGGATAGGAGGGAGGATCTGAAGTCCAGAGGACCAAGGAAACTGCCTGGAGGAGACAGATCTTTTGCAAGTTCTTAAAGACCAGGTGGCAATTTAGTGTTTTGAATCATTTTATCATTTTATTTGTTTGAGTGTTTAGCCTGCAACTGTCCACAAGCCATGTATGTATCTGATGCTCCTGCAGGCCAGGAGAGGGCCTTCAATCCGCTGTAACTAGGGTTAAGACCATTGTGAGTCACTATATGAAGGCTAGGAATCAAACCCAGGTCCTCTCAAAGAGCAGCCAGTGCTCTTAACCACTGAGCCATCTCTCCAGACTCACAAGTGGCAATTTAAACAAATGCATCCCTCCCTTGGTGGAGAGGATTCAACAAAAAACCCAGCCCCCTCTCCCCTGCTGTTCTGCCCCCACAGTTTCTGTGGAGAATCCTTTAGAATCCACCAGGGAAGTAGAGGAGAGATGCCAGACCCTTCCTAGAACTTTCCATGAATTCATTTCAGTCAAACACTATTTGGGGAGACTCTTGGAGAGATTCTAGCACTTCCATCTGGACCCTCAAAGAATGCAAATCTTCCCGGAAAGGAGACTGTTCTCCAGAGGGTTCACACTGAGGCTTTCTCCCCTTTCTCCCCCGGAACCCCGAATGACGACCTTTGAGGCCAGCGACCTGGGAGGGTGTCAGCTGTCTGTTGCTCTCTGTTGTTTTTGCAGCTCCGCTGTGACTAAGGATTCTGACTACCAGCTGGGCTTTCCACACCGCTTCTGCTCTAAGACTGAGTCACACAGGCTGCTGTTGACGCCAAGAGACCTGTGCCACCTTCACTCCAACGGCCACTTTCTCTGACAGCCATGTGGGCATTCATTCCATTCACCAACTCAGCTCACCTTGCAGGGCGCTACAGCAAAGCTACAAATCTGAAACTGGGTCAACACTGTGGTTTCTGGGGAAGGACTGCCGCTTATGCTCACTGCTTGTCCCTCATGAAGGACACCAAAGGCCAATGTCAGGGAGGAGATAGGAATCCAAGGGCTCTCAGTCCAAGGAAGAGAAAATTAGTGACAAGTCATACACTTGAGACCCAAGGATCCCTTCTGGACGAGGGATGCTGAAGTCAGTGTACTGTCTGGCAGCTCACAGAGATAACTAGACACACGGAAGATTAAGCAGGATGGCCAGAAGCAGCCTGGACCGGCGTGCAGTGTCTGGAGTCTGCAGAGCCGTGCTGCAATGTGGGGCAGGCGCTCAAGTGTGCCGGTCCTGTAGTGCCGCCATCGATTAACCCATCTCTCGGCATGTGCTCTGAACCTCCCTTCTCCACCTTCTCTGCTTTCCGGTGTGGCTGCTCCCGCCTCCTCCCGCCCCTTCTCATATTCCTTATGGCTCACATTTTACCACATATCCTACTTGACTTTTTGCTGCTGTGATAAAATACCAAAAATACATGGGAGAAGAAAGGGATAATTTCATCCTATACTTCCAAGTAGCCGTCCGTCACCGAGGGAATTCGGAGCAGGAAGTGCAGTGGAAACTGTGGAGGAATGCCCCTAGAGGCTTGTTCTCAGGCTTCCTCGCTGCTACCTTGCTTACTCTGTCCAAACCCACCTGCCTAGGAATGGTACCGCCTACAGAGGGCTGGGCCAACTCACATTTGGGAAAAAGCCCCACGGACACGCCCACAAGTCTTCAATTGAGGGTCCCTCTTCCCAGGTGAGTGAAGCTGACAATCAAAATTAGCCATTACACCCCTGCTCTTGCTTGTACATAGAGGCCGGATTTTCTTTCATCTCTCCTTATCCGATTCATCCAAAAGCTAACACCCAGACTCAAAATCAGAACTCTCGAGGTAATGAAGCCAAATTGAATCAAAAGGATCGACAGAATTCTAGAAAAGAAAGAGTTCAGTGAAAATTATCCTGTAGTAAAAGAACTCATCAAGCAAGAAACTAACTGCTTTATAATTCCCAGAATGACGTTACAAGCAGGACAGATGGGCAGGTGGACAGGCAGAGAGATAAAATCTTAGCTCCAGGCTGAGGGCCACACTGCAGAGTCTTCTCTGTAATCAGTGTCCTTCTGTCCCTTGTGTCCCTGTTAGAGTTTTCAGTCAGGAAGTAGAGTCCTCTGCTTTGCTTCCCACCACATTCTCTCCTCTCTTGCAGGTTGAGAAGTCTGTCCCCACAGGGGACTCAGGACAGGAGCCCGGGCTCATCGTGTTCTTTTCTCTCCATCAGTGGTCGCTGCTGCTCCTCCAGGGAGTTCCTCTTGACTTCTGTGTCTAAACCATTCTCTGCTTCCATGGCTACTTCCCAACACACACACACACACACACACACACACACACACACACACACACACTTAAAACCACAAAAATAAATAGATAAATAAATGTTTTCTTGGGGAAAACATCCAACATTTAGCCCAGAGAGGAGAGATAAAAAACATACAAGAAAATGTGAGAGACCAGGAATCTACAATAAAAGGCTCTCTCTCTGGCAAGCTCCAAGAGAGAGACTAGAAGGGAGATAATGGCCAAGGAGCTGAGAATCTTCAGTGCTGGAGGACAAGCACATTCAACTTGAAGGAATCTCTGTGTTGTGAACTGGAGCAATAACACAAAAATCTCTCTTGCTGACATATGGTATTGAAATCTTAGAGTAGATTCAAATAAAATTATAAAAGCTACTGGAGAGTTATGACAGAGAATTAAATAAAGACAATCATAGGCATAGGTTACGGCTCACAGTAAAGCTCTTGCCTACCAGGCACAAGTCTCTGGCTTTAATGCCAGCACTGGAAAAAGAAAAGATTTATCAACTAGACTATATTAACATGAAAAAGCCTCTTCTTTCCTAAGAGTGTTAGGAGAGGGAAGAGGCTTGTCACAGAGGAGAGATGCTCACACCTGGTGATGGGTTAACGCCCGGGGTATGCAGTAAAAGCTGAGACAAGTAACCCAGATAAAACAATCTGCCCTTTTTCTGTGAGTGAAGCATTCAAGCAGGCACCTTGCCAAACAAGATCTCCAAGTGGCCAATGGCATATAAAAGTCACTTAACACACTATTCATCAGGAGATACAAATTAAAATAACAATGAAATACTATTACACATCCACCCAAATGACTAAAATTAAGAATAACAAGAAGAAGTGTTGACAAGACCATTGAGTAATAACCCACTCATACCTTACTGGTAGGTGCAGAAGTTAGTACAACATTTTGGAGCATTTCTTTGGCAATATCTACTATGGCTGACCTATGTGTGCCCTGGGAGCTGTCAATTATGTTGCTGGTATACAGCCAAGAGAATGAGTGAACATGAATCATGTATGCCAATGTCCATAGAAAGTTAGTGCAAACATCCCCAAAATGCAGGCTGCCCAAATGCCTGTCAGCAGTAGAATTAAAAATGGAATATTCATGCACCAGACTAACACACAGCAACTGAAATGCACTGATACACACTACATGAAGACCTTCATAGACAAGTACACATGTGACTAAGCATGCAGTACCTGGTCCCATTCATGTGGTTTTAAAAACAGGAAAAAAAACAACCTGTGTTGATAAAGTTATCAGAGTTGTGTGTGAGGTGATGCTACATTAACAGGAAAGGAGCATGGGTGAGCATGGGGGAGCTTGTGGGAGCTTGGGTGAGCATGGGGGAGCTTGTGGGAGCTTGGGTGAGCATGGGGGAGCATGGGGGAGCTTGGGGGAGCTTGGGGGAACTTGGGGGACACCTGAGAGGTAGGATTGTCTACATAGCGTGTGTGTGTATATGTGGGCGTTTATGTATAGTTACACATGTGTGTGAGAAGTGCAATGTTTCACTGGACTATAGTCTTGAAATCTGTGATCCTTATTATATACCGTATATGTAACATCAATAAAAGTTTAAAACAAGTTTTTGAGATAGGAAATTTAAAAACGAAAATATTCGTTTGGTTTTTGTTTGTGTTTGTGTGTGTGTGTGTGTGTGTGTGTGTGTGTGTGTGTGTGTGTGTGTATACTGGTTAGGCTTTTTTGTTTGTTTGTTTGTTTGCTTTGCTTTTGTTTCTTTTTAAATCAACCTGACACAAGCTGGAATCATGTGGGAAGAATGAGCTGTAATTGAGAAAATGCCTCCATTGGGTTGGCCTGTAGGTGTCTTGGTTAACGATGGATACGGGGTGCTCAAGGGCCCAGCCGCAGCAGGCATTACTAATCCTGGGCAGGTGGTCGTGGGTCGTATGAGTAAGCCACAGGACGCAAACCAGTGAGCAGCACCCTCCATGGCCTCTGTGTCAGTTCCTGCCTCCAGGTTCCTGCCTCGAGCTCTGGCTTGCCTGAGTGATGGAGTGAGATGTGGAAGTATGAGCCAAATAAACCCTTCCTCCTCACGCTGCTTTTGTCAGAATGTTTGATCACAGCAATAAAAAGTGAACTAGGACAGTTTGTTTGTTTGTTTGTTTATTGATTTTGGTTTTATGAAACAGGGTTTCTCTGTATTGTTTTGGAGGCTGTCTGTCGGTCTAGCCCGGCCTTGAACTCACAGAGATCCGCCTGCCTCTGCCTCCCGAGTGCTGGGATTAAAGGCGTGCGCCACCACCGCCCGGCTGTTTATTTAGTTTTTAATTATGGTTGGCTGTGTAGTTCTGACCGGTCTAGACCTCACTATATAGACCAGACTGACCTGGAACTCGCAGAGATCACTCGCCTCTGCCTCCCGAGTGCTGGGATTAAAGAATGTGCCACCATAAATGGGGGAGGATAAAAAGAATAAGTAACAAGCAAGCAAGCAAACAGACACTTTGAGCTGGAGATGTGTCTCAGCCCCATCAACACACAGGAAAAGTTTAGAAGGAAGAATGGAGAAGGAAGGGGAAATGTGGGGGGGAGGGAGGGAAGGCTCAGAAAATGCAGCTTCATGCATGTAACTCATCTTGGGCAGCTGTCTACACAGGCACAGTTCCAGAGTCTGTAGAGGCCACCTGTGAGCTGCCCTGCAGCCTCAAACAGCAGTGTTTCCATAGTGAAACTCCAGCACAGAGAGGGTGGGGCCAAAGACAGGGACAGACTTCATGGAGTTTCCAACCGGGCTGGGGACACACACGGGGGCGGGGGTGGGGGGGTAGTCTTCATCCTCTCTAAAATCAGAGCGCTGCTGGAGCCAAGGTGCTGGTCAGAGGCATCAATGGGCATGCTGAGGGAGTCCTGTGAGGGAGCAAGGCACCTTGGAGCGAGCTTTTAAGCTATAGAAATAAGGAAAATAAATTCGGTGAGATGGTGCCGACAAGGGCGTTGAGTTCTTCAGGTCAGCAGGAGAAACGCAAGCATGCCAGCAAGGATGCCAGGCTGTGATAGCCTGTGTTGCCAGTGTTAAGATCCAGACTGGACCCGAGGCAGGGCTCTCCCCTGGACACTGCCCTAGGAAGTCCTCAAAGCATCCTGCTGGGGTGGGGCTGTGAGTCATCAACATGCTTATCATAATCATAGTTATCAATAGCTAACTGTGGCAGGGCTTGGCATCCATTTCCCATTGAATATGCAATAGTCCTCCCTACAGGAAACAGTATGGCTATTGTCCTCATTACACAGAAGAGGAAACACGGATTTAAAGAAGTGAAGAAATTTGTTCTAGGTCAAGGCATCTAGGAACACCAGAACTCCCTGCTGGTTGTAGTCTCTGATTCATCACCCCAATCCTAGGAGTTAGTCCAGTACTTGAGAGGTGTGGCTGTTGGGGTGGCTGCAGGTCAGGATTCTGGGACAGAGATAGGACAGTGACATTGACAGAGGGTGAGGACAAGTTCCTGCGCTTTTTTTTTAAATAAGCATTTGTATTAGTCAGCTTTCTGCTGCTGTAACAAAGTACCCAAGTCAATCAAGGAGAAAAGTTTATTTTGGCTCGCAGTCCCTGCTCATTTACCCGACTGCCACTTGGGTTTGTAGCGAGGCAGGAAATATAGGGGGAGCGCAGGGCTGAGAGAGCTGCCCACTCATGGTGGCTGGAAGCAGAGAGACAGAGAGGACTAATACCCAGTGCCCTGCCCCATCCCCTACCCCTCACCCCCACCCCGACACACACACTGAAAAAATGAAAGACAGTTAAGAACAGAGATGCCACTCCACAGTTCAATTTTTTAAAAATCCATTGCTTTAGCTTTAGGTTCACAGCAAAACGGAGAGGAGAAGCATTCCCCCCATTTCTCCTGCTCCCACAAACACACACCTTCCCTGTGAGCACCCCGTCTGGAACAGTGTGCTTATTACACGTGAGGGACCCAGGCTGACACACTGTGGTTGCTCAGAGCCCACAGCCAAGGGCTCGCTTTTGGTGTTGAGGTTTAGGCAAGCGTAGACTGTGTCCTCCGTTGTCGCATCTATCACGAGTGGTGGCTTCTCTGTCTCAGCCTTCTCTGTGATCTGCCCCGTGTCCCTCTTTCCTCTCCAACCGTAGGAACCACTGGTCCACTGACACACCCATGCTTTGCAGAATGTCTGCTCGCTGACATCATGGGAGACTGTAGCGTGTGGGGATGTGTGCTTGGAAGGTTCCTGTGTCTTTCCTGTCAGCCTCATGTCTTTGTAACACTGGATAGCCTTCTATAATCTGGATGGACCAAAGTTTCTCCCACCACCCACCTACCGAAGCGCATAGCGTGGCTGTTGCCACATTCTGACAGCTGAGAATGAAGCCCTATGAGCATTACATGCAGGTCTCTGTGTGCACTTGAGCTTTCAGTTACTTTGGGTATAAACTGAAGTGTGTGATTTCCAGGTCACAGGATAAGACTATGTCTCACTTTTATTTTTTTAAAGAATTTGTCAAACTGTCTTCTGAAGCAGTCCTACCATCACACATTCCTGTTTATCCTGTGGACCCTTCTGCTTGCTGAGGCCTGCGCATGTTTATGGAAATAATGGTGTTTAGCTGGGCATGGTGGTGCATGCCTCTAATCACAGTTCTTGGGTGGGGGCTGGGGACGGAGGCAGGAGGATCAGTTAAAGGACAGCCTCAGCTACGAAGCAAGCTTGAGGCCAGTCTGGGCTGCCTGAGACCCTGACTCCAAGAGAACAGTGTCGGCAAACCCATGCTCGCGTTCCCGCAGCAACGAGTGATGACTCTGTCTCTCCACGTCCTTGCCAACATTAGTCCTGTCAGTGTTCTGGGGTTTGGCTGTTGTAACAGGCATGGGGTGGTATCTTGCCGCTTTAATTTTCATTTCCTGATGGCACGTGACTGTGGAGCCTGCCTCCATTCGCTTGCTCGCCAACTGTATGTCTTCCTTGGTGAGGTGTCTGTTCAAGTCCTTGTTCCTTTTTTAATTGGGATGTTTGTTTTCTTACTGTTGGGTTTTTCAAGTTCTTCGTATACTTTGGACGCTAGTCCTCTATCACATTGTCTTTTGCGAACATTTCTCCCAGCTGTGGTTTGACTTTTTAATTCCCCTTAAACACATCTTACTAATGTATGACTCTGACAGCAGATGCACCCTTAACTTCTTGTTAAAGTGGAGGTAAGAAAAGAAGAAATGCTTAGGGATCTAACTTGTTGGCTTTTTGTTTGTTTTGTGCTTTTGCAATTACATGCAATCTATTGTAAAGTAATTCAGATCTGTGTAGCTGCTCTGATTCCAAAGGCTCCCCTGGGATGAGCAGGAGCCCAAGAAGGGAAGCAAGCAGACCCCAAAGCCCCTTTCTCCCAGCCCCTTCTCTCCCATCTAAGCCTCACCATTCCTGGGCATGGTTCCATCCCCACCACAGATGGAAACGAAGGACAAGAGAGGGGTGAATCCAAGGCACCTAGTGGATTGGGGTGGGGTGGACTTGCTGTCTGTTACTTCAGTTTTTAAAAATCTCAGCCTTTCAAACGTGTTCCTTCTGGGTTGGGGGCCAAGAGCAGCCTGCCAACGAAACTGAAGGAGTTACTGCCCAGGGCACCTTTCCATTCATCGACCTCCAGAGACCCTCAGAAACTAATTGTAGGGCCTCAGAGAGAAACAACATTTAGCCCAGAGACAACAGTCCCAAATGCAAACATCTCTGGCCTCACAGGCACTCAGCGGGTCTATGCCGTCCGTATGTCCACACTGGGCGGGTCTATGCCGTCTGTGCATCCCTTCCGGACCCCTTTTTGGAGGGTTTTCCTTGTGGCCAGGTTTTGAAAGCTCTGGCCCGCTCTTTCTCTGCCTGTGGTAGCACCTGGTTTCAGCAGGGAGTGGCAAGCAGGCCGATGGCCTGGTCATGGACGCCTTCCTGTGCCGGGGTTTCTATTTAAAAATTGTTCTTTGGCTTCCATTAATAACCCCAGGGAAACACTGAGTATGTCCAGGTGCAATCTGCCTCCCCTCAGGAAACAGACAGAGAGGTCAACAGACTCGGTATCCGCCAGTCCCCAGAGGCCAATCACACAGTTGACACTTTTAAAGAGAAACAGAAAATCCAGACGGCAGAGAAATTCAAGGGATTTTCCAGAGGACTCCAGTGCCATGCCCTCCCACCCAGCTGATGCCAAACTTTTTCATTCTGACCCACGCACATCTACGGGGAATTTCTTGGCATGGGATTTGGGTGGCCGTCTCTCAGCAATGTAGCAGAATGTTAAAGGAGATTAGCCATTGGAAAATGGGTAGGGACAGAAAAAGAGAACATCCTAAAAAACACAAGGAAGAGCTTTTTGGCCAGTACAATAATTCTGTGACAGGGAACATGGAAAATTAACTAAAGGGGGAAATGCTGTAGGATGACAAAGTAAAAACACAAAGGAGGGTGCCGAATGATATTTTACTGTGGAGTATTAGAACAATGGATGGCATTTTCCTGTTTAACGCTTATTTGGTGAACGTAGATTTTAATAGATTACACTTTATTTATTTATTTATTTGTGGGGGATCAAGAGCGCCATGCCCCATGTGTGAACAATATTGTGGGGCTGATTGTCTCCCATCCACCTGTATATGGGTTCTGGGGACCAGACTCAGTTCTCTAGGGTCTTGGGATAAGCACCTTTGCCTGCTGTGTTTTCAAGTCACATAAATATGACTTCAGGAGGATGATGGGACACCAGCACCTCAGCCATAGTCAGTCATTTCACTGGCAGGTGCTAATGCCACCTAACACGTTGACAGACTGCTCCCGAGGACACTGGCCACTTGGCCAGAGCCTAGGCACGCCAAGTATCTGTCAACGTCAGAACAGAGCACCCAGAGGACTACAGAGCAGGTAACAGTGAGCTGTGCTGTGTGGACAGCCAAAGGAACCTGATAAGCATCCTACTGAAAGGCATTGGCGACAAGAGGTGACAGAAGGGAGCACAGCTTCACACTGTTGATGCAAAGGCATAGAAAAGGCAAGATGGAGAGTAATGTGCATTATCTGTGGAGGGAGGGAGGAGAGAAGCCCCCAGGATATGAATGTCAGGGATATAATCGGGAACATTCTATATGCTGGCTGCATGCAGTGGTTGATCTTATTCTTGTTTTAAAATGCACGCGTGCACCACGTAGCCGTGTGTGGTGCAGTTTGCAGTACTATAAAGGCTAAGGGTGGAAGATGATGACGTTGCAAAGGAAGGGAGCACTCAGAGAAGGAGGGGTGGGTGATGTGGAGAAGGGAGCAGTGGGGAGAGCGAAGGGAGCTGTGGGGAAGAGAGCGATGCTGAACCGGAAGCCGGAAGCCGGAAGCACACTGTGGTCTGAGCTGACAGTTTCGGAGCCATTGCGGAGTGGCTGCCATCCCTGGGTTCTGTCCTTGGCTCTGCTCCCTCCTCACCGCTGTACTCTTTGGGTGACTAACCATCTTCATGGGTTTGACAGCCACTGACGCGCCTGTCACGGCCAAAGCTTTGCCTCTGAGCAAGTCAATCCCTCTGAGAGCTAGCTGGTGACTGATTGCTCCATCTCAATGCTCACGGGACATCTGTGCTTGGCGATCCACCTGGGCACCGGAAGTCAACAGACCTGACAGCAGGAGCTCTCCCTGCTCCTCCATTCTCCTCTGTGATCTCCCACCTTCAGTGGCGCTACTACCCACGGGGACTAGAACTGTGGGTGTTGTATTTTTCTTACCACACTCACTGTCACCCCCTCAGATAATCACAGCAGATCTTTAGCTAGACACTCAGCCTGCAGGCTGGGCGCGCTGGCTTCCGTTACCAGCTACCAGAATGAACAGGCTGGAATAGAAATCTGGCCACGTGACTCACCTGCTTAAAACCGGAGTGCATGATCCCCACCTATATGAGCTCATAATCCTTGCCCTCCAGTGCAAAGTCTGACGAAGTCTGACCCATTTTGACCCCTCCAAGCAAATCTTTGCTTCTCTTGACTCAAAATTTACACTCCTGCCTCACAGAACCAGTTACACACACACACATACACGGTCTTACACACTCACAAGCACACACATGCATTTGCTCACACACACTCTCCTCTGAAGCTGTCCACTTTATTTCTCATGTCTCCTCCTTGATTACCTCCTGATCCGTTCACCATAGCGTCAGTATACTCTAAAGAGGTACTGTTCTACGGATTAACAGATTTTGGTGAAAGCCGTAACACTGGCAGTCATTACCAGATACTCCATTTTCCTAAGAGAAGCCAGAAGTTTCAGTTTTCACAAGAATCTACCGTGGATTCTGTTTGTTTTGTGGTATTTGTTATTTGTTGGTCTTACTTTTGCTTTTCACGTGGTCTCACTAACCCTGGCTGGCCAGAACTTACTTGGTGGACCAGGCTGGCTTCAAACTCAGAGAGACCCGACCTCTGTTTCCCAAGTGCTGAAGTTAATGGCATGAACCACTATTCCCAGCAATTCTACCTGTTTTGATGTGGCGTTTTCCCACTTTTCGACGTTGCTTCGAGTGTTCTGCAAACACTGTCAAGTCAGAGAAACACACCGGGGGCCTGAATTCAGACTGTGAGCCACATCACAAGCTTGGGCTGAAGTGCCCACCCTGTCACCCGAGTCTGCTTTATGGCCAGCCAGCGTCACGGGTCCTCACATATCTAAACAGCAGACACAGCAGAAGCCAGACAGCCCCCATTTTCAGAAGAAAATATATATCTTAAAACTTAATGTAGCGTTCTACTATTTAGAACCATGCTGACCTTAGTTGTATATATGGACGATCTATTATCTGTTAGAATTGTCAAGAATTGTTTCAAACCCTACAAATTTAAGTGGTTAGAAATAAAAGGAATAACAACTTGGTTCAAGTGCTTCTTAACACAGCCTTTATCCTGGGAAGTCGGGAGTCCAGGAATAGTAGGAAGTCAAATCATATTTCTTGTGTTCTCATAATTCTCTTGGATCTATTCCACCATGAGTTTACCTCCCTGTTCCATTTACTTAGTGTGTGTGTGTGTGTGTGTGTGTGTGTGTGTGTGTGTGTGTGTTATGTGCCATTGTGCATGTGTGGTTATCAGAGGGCAACTTCCAGTTCTCTACTTCTACAACATGGGTTCTGGGAATCAAACTCGGGTCATCGGATGTGACCAAAAAATGCCATTTACCTCCTGGCCAATCTCCCTGACCTTAACATTGCTACTCAGCCCAGGCTGACCTGTAACTCTTGAACCTCTGGCCTCTGTCTCCTAAGTTCCAAAACTGTAGATGTGTGCCACTGCACCAGCGGTAGTTATCTTTTCAAGCATCTGTCTTCTGTGAAAGATTGTAAATTCTGGGCAGTGACGAATCAATAATGCAGTATGGGGTTTTTAGTAGATTCAGCGATGTGATATATATATAGGAAACCATTCAAAGCAGTGCCTGCCATTTAATAAGGAATGCAGAAGTGTGTGTTAAAGCATTATTTTCTACAGAGCCACAGGTAAATATTTTTTGTGGCCTAGTATCATATATATTTTATAATTCTGAATGGGAAAAAGCAGAACCAATGAAATTAACCAGGGCTGGAGTCTACTTGCTGAGACTTATGTCCCTCTTGGTGACAGTCATAAACCATGGGAGCAGTAAAATCCTCCACTTATATATTGCTCAGGGATTCCCAAACACAAATCAAACCTCATTATAGCAAACCTAAGCACTGTGTAATCGCTGCTGTTAAGGAGACCACCAGCTGGGCCTTGGAAATGTTTTGTTATACAGGAGTCTTTATTCTTCCTGGCGCTGTGTCTTGAGACATACATGATTTAACTAAGGGCTTTTGGTGGTGGTGGTGGCTTTTTTTGAGACAGGGTTTCTCTTTGTAGTTTTAGAGCCTGTCCTGGAACTTGCTGTGTGTACCAGGCTGGTCTTGAACTCTCAGAAATCCACCTGTGTCTGCCTCCCGAGTGCTGGGATTAAAGGCATGCACCACCACCTGGCTAACTAAGAGGTTTTTAAAGCACGTTTACACCCCCAAACCTATGAGGATGGAGAGAAAATGAGTAGGACGACAATCACAAGCCCATAGTTTTCTGTCGCTAGAACCACAGTTCATGTGGCAACTTCTGAGACGTCTCAAGGGACTGGAACGTTTGGCGTCTGACCTGACACAACGCCCAAAGGACAATTTCTGGATTTGAGGACTGGTTTTTCAGATCATTTTTACTCTGCGGCTCACCTCAGCTTTGCAGTGGTCAATCTTGGTTACCATCCTGATGGGCTGGAGTCACCTAGGAGACCTATACCCAATGGCTCTGTAAGTGTGTTTACAGAAAGGTTTACCAACAGAGATGACCTATGACAGCACCACCCCGGGTTGGATCCCAGACTGAACTGAAAGGGGAGAGCAAACTGAGAGCCAACATTTACCTGTTTTCCTTTCCACTCAGGAGACAGTGTGACCAGATGCCTCCCATCCCCGCTGCTGTGCCCTCCCCACCGTGGTGAACAGGATCTCCTCAAACTGCGAGCCAAAATTAGCCCGTAGGTACTTGTGTCAGGCATTCCATTGCAACAAGAGAAAAGAAGCTAATACGGGCCTGAATTCAGACCCCAAGGAAAGAGAGAAGAGGTGTTATAGAACTGTTTCACTTCAGAAGCCTTAGTTTTGACAAACGAAACCAAGGAGGCCCAGAAAAAGTGGCATTGCACACAACTGAATGTTCCCCGTATGGAATCCCAGGTATGTCCCATAGAATTCTAGAACAGCCTGGAATGTCGAGTTCTTACCTAACTGCAAAGCAATACTCATAGCTGAATGTTATGCAACAAGAAGCCAATCAGAAATCCTGTGTGTTAGCTGTGGAGACACCATGGTGACAATTCCAAGGGGCTCTCAGGTAAACACCTGTGCCTGACCTCCCTCAGGCCAAACTCAAGAAAACGAAGTCACACCTATTGGCTATAATTATCAATGAAAACCTACCGTGATCTCTGTAGGAGTTTTGCAAAAATCCTAGCTCAGATTTCCTGAGAATGTTTCAGAACAATATATAACCTGCCCCACCTCCCTTAACACCAGAACATGGTGTGTGTGTGTGTGTGTGTGTGTGTGTGTGTGTGTGTGTGTAGCCGGATAATGCCACTACTCAGGTGACTAAGGCAGGAAGATCATGAGTTTAAGACAGCTGGAGCTACACAGGCAAGCATGGTCTCAAAAAGACAGGAAGAAAGAACAAACGGGCCCAGCCATCTTCGCTGCAGTGTCTTCCTGGTTTGCACTGCTGACCATTAACTACAGCAAAGCAAATGGGTTGCGAAACCTGCCCCAGGCTCCCTGCTTGGACTGGCATCTGGCCTTGTTTTCCTCAGGCTCATTTATCGCCTGTGATGATAACTTGTGGCAGTGAGCTCTCCTGGGATACTATTCACTGTGAAAGGAAAGAGATCCCTAGTCCATTGGTTTGGCTTTGCAGGAGGCCATTGTGCCCATTCTGGGAAAAGCTGAGTGTGGGGAGCTGAAGGGGCCAGGCATTGCCCTGGGGGGGATTTCTGGCACCCAGTTCCCATTCTGCTCCCCTACACAATCATTTCAGCCATTCAACATCTCTGCCTGATGGGACGGAATAAAGTTTCTTTTCACAGCACTGGACCTGTCACCTAGTGGGCCTGTGTGCTGGTGAGATAGACCTCGACTCTTTGGAGACGTCCTTTTGCATCATGGCGCACAGGCTGCTGTGGGCCTCGGGGGGGGGGGGTATCAGAGCCAACACTGGTTAGCACTTCTCCTAAGGGGGCTGTACTTCTACTGTCAATCATTTCCTTTGCTCAGGTCCGGGATGTGTTGGAAGGGTTTTGGCAATCTATTAACATATCGGTACGTTGACCCTGTACCTGAAGGTCTTCAATCGGGAACTCTAGAGCAATGGTTCTAAAAGAACAGCCCAGGAATCCTAGGTGTCTCCACACTGCTTCAGGGGTTCCACAAGACAGAAAGTCAGTAGACAAAGGGAAGTTTTACTAGAAATTTCAGATTGCAGTTTGTGACTATCTTGGAAGAGAACTCTCCCTTCAACAAAGCTATCACTTTAACACACATATAAATCCGTATCTGAAAAGGCTAATAAGCATTCTTCTAGTCTCCAAACTACATATCTGTGTTAAGGTGGGTTTTTTTTTAAGATTTATTTATTTATTATTTGTACAATGATCTGCCTGCATATTACCTGCAGGTCAGAGGAGAGCACCAGATCTCATTACAGACGGTTGTGAGCCACCATGTGGTTACTGTGAACTGAACTCAGGACTGAGCCATCTCCCCAGTCCATGAAGGTGGTTTCTTATCTCCACAAACTTCAACAAAAACAATGTATCACAGAAAATAGAATACGGAAGTTATCAAGCAAATTCTATTCACCTCAGCTAAGTCAGGCATTAGATCTGAAAGACACAAAAGACTGTCAGATTTCTCACTTGTTTCCCTTTGTTTGGGAAGTTAATTTTATATGCATGTTATTTGTGTTACTCGCGTAGATGTGGTATGTTACCTTCAAATGAATTAAGTTAACACTTTTGTCTTTTAGCTTTTGATATACTAAATATCAGTAGACACAAAACAAGTGTAAGCGTGCTCCTTATTGTCTTCAGTAATGAGCAGGTGATTGTCGTAGTGTCAAATGCAGTAAGAAACAGCCCCAGAGGCATCCAGCACCCTTTACTCAGTGTCCTCAGCAACTGTGGTACCATCACACAGAACTACCGTGAGGTCCCACAAGCAGAGTGTGGAACCACCCAGCACTGTGAATGCCCATCGTGCTACCCTTCTGACTGTGGCACGGCTGTTTTCTCTCCTTCCTCACACACCTCTCCAGCTCTCTAGCTCTGTAATGCACTAGGGATAGGCCAAAGTTTGTTTAGGTAGTAACTCACTGAGGGACATTGCCCCTCAGTGGAAGTCCTATATCACTTGTGGTGTCAACAGAGTGACTTTTTTTCAGGTTTTTCGAGACAGGGTTTCATTGTATAACCCTGGATGTCCTGGAATGCTCTGTAAACCAGAGATTCCACCTGCCTTTGCCTCCCTCCTGAGTGTTGAGATTACAGGCATGTGCCACCACTGCCCAAGTCACAGTGACTTATAGAGGGGACCCTCTTCCTAGCTTGTGGACTGTTGTCTCTGTGTCTGACATGGTAAGAATAGAAACAGCAATGTTATTTTAAGATGTGTTACATTCGTTTATGCTGTGGAATATTTGTTTAATGATGCAAAGATGTGTTGCATTTTTTTGTTTCATTTGTTTAACTCTGTAAAGCTGGGTTACTTCTCCTGCCTAACACATCTGATTGGTCTATTAAAGAGCTGAACAGCCAGTACCTAGGCAGGAGAGAGAAATAGGCAGGACTGGCAGACAGAGAGGACAAATAGGAGGAGGGAGGAGGAGAGGAGGACTCCAGGGGCCAGAACCAGCCACAGTCAGCCACGGAGTAAGAAGGAAAGATAATATAGCCCAGAGGCAAAACGTAGGTAAAGAGAAATAGGATAATTTTAAGTTAGAAAAGCTGCCAGAAGCAAGACACGCTAAGGCTGGGCATTCACAAGTAAGAATAAGTCTCCATGTATTTATTTGGGAGCTGGGTGGAGACCCCCAAAGAGTAAGGAAAAACAAACAAACAACAAAAAAACCAACTACAGAACAAGCTTACTTGTATCCCTTCTTATAGAACGTCAGACCCATGCACGACTTCTATCCTCACTTAAACCAGATTACCTCCAAAGGCCTTCATTTCAACAACTGAATTGGGGGCGAGACACCCACAATTCATTCCATAGCATCCCACGCTTGCTCCCCCTCACTGCTATCCTTGCAGACAAAATATACTTCTTTCACCCCAACAGTTCAGAAACTTATCTCATTCCAGTCTTGACTCCAAAGCTTCAAAGTCTTATTAAGTATCATCAGATATGGATGAGACTCAAGGTATAATTCATCCTCAGGTAAAATTCCTTTCTGGCTGCAAGTCTTTGAAGCAGACAAGTCATGTATGCTGGAATGGCCATAGGGCAGACATTCCTCATTTCAAAGGACAAAGGCTGGAAGGAGGAAAGAGGTGACCATTTCTGAGCAAGCCCCAAACCAGCAAGACAATCTGTATATTTAAAGACAGTGAGTCAGGCATGGTGGTGGACACCTGTAATCCCCACCCTAAGGAGTAGAGGCAGGAGGACCATGGGTTCCAGTCTAACAACAACAACAACAACAACAAAACTCTCCCCCACACAGACTGGCTTCCACAGACTAGAGACTCCCTTGTACATTGGCTTCCACAGAATGGAAGTCTGTGCCAGAGCCATGGACATGGCTCAGCTGTGGAGAGCTCAAGGGCCAGCTCCCTGCAGAGCCAGAGTCTGAAGACCCAAGACTGGTTCCCAATGGAGCAGCACACTCAGATGGGCAAGAGGAGGCTACAGAACCTTCTACAGCATTACCTCCACACAGGCCAGACAGAGGCACCATACGTGTTCTTGTCCACGCATTTGTAAGAATGTAAAGCTTCATTTCTCTGGATTTGCCATCCAGGAGCATAGTCCTGGCTCACACATGGTGTTTAAGTTTTGTTTGCTATGGGACAGGGTCTCATTATTTAGCTCAGACTGGCCTCAAACTCATGATCCTTTTGCCTCAGCCCCTGAGTGGTGGGATTACAGGTGTGTACTACCAAATATATTGCAAGTTTCAAGAAACCGTTTTCCAGAGTGGTCATTACCATTTACATTTTAATTGTGTGAGTGGGAGGGTGGTTCCATATGCTCATGTGTGCAGAGACGCCAGGAAAGAATGTCGGGTATCCTTGTTTGTCACTCTGCCTCATTGAGACAGGTATCTCACTGTGCCTGGATGTGCCATTACTTCTTTTCAGCTGGCCTGACTGGCCAGCAAGTGACCCTCCTGTCTCTGCCTCTCTCTGGCTCCAGTACTGGGATCACATATCTACGTGGTGATATATTATGATTTATTAAAGCTTGCCCGGAAAGCAAAGCCAGCTTCAAGATATAGAGATCAGACAGTGGAATACACACCTTTATCCCAGGACTCAGGAGAAAGGCAGATGACTCTCTGAGTCCAGGACCACCCTGGGCTACTGGAGAGTGAATCAGAGATCACGCCTTGAAGCCCAGGATTTGAGAGGTATAAAAGGTAGAGGCATTCAGTCTGAGAGTTAGTCTCTAGCCGCGATGAGGACAGCATAGCAGTCTGAGTGAATCTGAGGAGCAGTGAAGTCAGAAGCAGTTTGAGGACTACCCCTTAGCCTGAGCTGAGGCAGAGGTAAAAGCTAGTGGCCTGACTGCTTTGCTTTTCTGATTTTTCAGCTTGAACGCCAATATCAGTCTGTCTTTTATTTTTCGTGTTACAGATCTATGTGGCTATGCCCAGCTTCTTATGTGGGTGCTGGGGATCTGAACTCAGGTCCTTACGCTTGGGCAGCAAGCACTCTTGTGAGCTGATCCATCTCCCCAGGCTGGTTATAGGTTTTAGGTTTCCATCAGCAATGTACGCATGATCCGATTCTCCTGCCCTGTACCTCTATCCACATTTGTGGTTAGGAGGTCTCCATTTGTCCACTGTGGAATACTTGTAGTGATGGCTCACTGTGCACTTGGTTTGGGTTTCCCTAGTGGCTAATGATACTGAACATCATTGGATCTTTGATAAAATGTCTATTCACATCTTCAGCCCAGGTAGTAATTGGACTGAACACTTACTTACTGTTGCATTTTCAGAGTTGTTATGCATTACTGATATTAGCATGCAGTCAGATGTGTGGTTCATAAATATTTTCCCTCACTCTGTAGCTGGTCCTTTCAAAGTGTGTATTTTCCTTAATAACATCTTTCTCAGAGCAAAAGTTTAACTTTGGATTAATCTTAATTGGTTAATCTTTTCCTTAACAGATTATGCCTTTGATGTTAAATCTAATGGCACTCCCCCTCCTAAAAAGAATCCTCAACTTTTCCCTTGAGATTATTTCTCTAAAATTTCTATGGCTTCATGTTTTACACTTAGATCCGCCATCCATCTTGAGTTTGAGCTAACGGTTCAGCATCCGTGGAGTGTCGTTGTTAGCATTCAGTCACAGCTGTGTGTGAGTGTACTCTGCTGTCTGAGTTGTTCCACCAAGCTGTGTGTTTATTCCTCCACCAATAACAAGCCCAGCACGAAACATTTCTGTATAGTAAGTCTAGAGATCAGAAATGTACATCTTAGCATCTTATTCTTCTTTTGGAGAGATGTTTTACCTGCTTTGCTTCTTATCCTAAATGGTAAAACCATCTTGCCTATGTATACAAGGGCACCTGTTGGAATAGTGAACCATGTTGCTTGACTTTCCCTGGAGTGTCTGTTTCTATTCGTTCCAACGGGGAGGATAGTGACATACCGAAGAGAAGGTCACCCAAGTCTAACTTGATGAAACAATAGTTTGACTGTGTTTTCCTCCTGGTTTAATTGGGTGAGGGGTGACTTATAAGAGCATGGGTGACTATGGGCAGCTAGGCAATTGAAGAAGTGTCCCAGCAATTGCTAACTTCCTGTGTATGTGTGTGGGGTATACAAAAGCACATACATTTATGTGTGTACCTATACATACATACACATATATGTGTGTACATATATATGCACACATACATATGTGTATATACATACACGTACATATATGTGTGTATACTTGTATATGTGCATACATTCATATAAATATGGGGTGGCAATCACAGCTGATTTACTCAAAAACAACCCCAGCTATATCATGCCCAGAAAGAGATCACCACAACAGCCCTTGTGCTAACTGCTGAATAAATCTACAGAGAGTTTATCCCTTTGTTACTTTTGGTCTTCCAATCACTGAACAGTTTCTCTCCGTTTATTATATATTTTTCCCTCCAATACACTGAAATTCTCAGTATATAAGCCCTTCAGTGGTTTTAAAGGTTTAAACTTAACCTCGACATGAGCTAATTAAAGGGTGGCACTTGAAATACAGGTTAGATATCCCTTATTTTACATCTTAAATCCTAAACCCCTGAAGCATCTTGTAGCTTAGATTATTTTTTCCCAATTTTGGAGTATTTGTATGTGTTTAACAAAACATCCTGAGTATAGGACACAAGTCAAAACATGACATCCACAATAGTTTCAGAAATTTTGTGCATGGAGAGTGCCTTGTGATATAGAATTTCCTTCTTGTGACTTCGTGTCTGTACTCAGACAGCTGGAGTTTTGGATTTTCAGATTAGGGACCACCAACCTGTTCTACAGGCTGTGTCCTGCCATCTTGCAGGATGGGCTCCAGGGTTTTGATGGACTCCTTGGGAATTTCTATGTAAACAACTGTGTCGTCTGCAGTTACTATTGCGCTCCTGCAATGACGTCTACACACTGTCTATGTCTGTCCTTTGTCACTGCCTAGAATTCCAGCCCAGCACTAAAGTGTGGAGAGAGGGCATAATTATCCACACTAAGTTCTTCACGCCGTTGTACCTCACCCTTGCCTGGCCCTCCCTTCCCTCCTCCATTTCAGTCTCTCTCCTCTCCTTCCCTTCCTGTCTCCCCAGTTCCCTCTTTTCCTCCTTCCTCCTCCCCTCCCCTCCACTTTTCCTCCTGTGCTATTCCCTCTCACCTCTCTTCCCCGCCCTCCCCGCCTTCCTTCTTTTTCTTACTCCCTTCCCCTCCCTTGCTGACATCGCAGCCTGCAGAACCTGTGTCTCCAGCGTCTTTTCTTTCTTGATATTGGCTTCCCCACCTCCTCCACTCTCACCTGCTCAACTGTGGAAACTTTTTAAAGCCCTACCTCTCCATTATCGAGTCTCCTTCATTTGAACGCAGACGGTTCTGTTCTCCCTTTCCTAATTTTCACTTTGACTTCGTGCCCTCGTTCTTGTGATTGTTTGAGGGGCAGTACTTTGGTCTTTTTCTGAGTTTTCAAAGAAGGTGCTTTAATTTACTTCTTTGAAACCCTGTCACTTCTCTAATGAATGCACTCAAAGTCCGTTCTCAGTGCTCCTTCTCAGCCCACAGGCTGTGGCGTGTGTATTTTCATTTGTTTCCACGTTCTTCTATGTCCTTTGGGACTTCCTCTGACTCACAGACTACCCAGAAGTCTGCTGCTTATTTTACAAGTGACTACGGGTCCTCTTGCTGTCTACCCATTGTCGGTTTCTATTTGCCTTCTGGCCAGAGGTTACCCTCTGTATGATACAAATCCTTTACATTTGCTGAGGGTTTTTATAGTGAAGAAATCAATCAGTGTTGGTGCGTGTTCTGTGGTGTTTGAAGAGCAGGTGCACTCGGTTGTTTTGGGGAGGGGTGTTCTATGATGAGACCTTCTATATTGATGGCGCTGAGTGCTAGTCTCACAGGTATTGTGCCTAGTTGGTCTGTCTGTGGTTGAAGAGATACTGAAGTCCATGGCTCTAAGGACATTTTTCCTTTCAGGTTGACCAGTTGTTGCTTATAGTTTGCACCTGTGGATTGGGATGCAAACCTGTTGGGGGAGACTCTTTTATCACTCTACAGGTCCTTTTTATTTTAGGCTCTGAGATTTGTGCTATATACTGACCATGCCATTTATTTTCTCTTTTTAAAAAAGTAATATTTACATTGTCTCTATAGTTCCATTACTCTCCTTTTATTACATTTGAAGTGAGATTCTTATAGAAAGCATATAGTTGGATCATGTGTCTTTATCCATTCTAGCAATTGCTAACCATTGAGATCCTTTACATTTGATGTAACTATTAACATGTTAGGGCTTAAGTCTATCAAATCTCCCTAATTTCAGGTCTGTTTTCTTCCTTTTATTTGGGTACATGAACATTTGTTAGATAATTGGTTTTACTTTATTTCTATTTTTAATTAAAAATTCTCATACAATGTATTTTGATCATATTTTTTCCTCTCCTAGCTCCTCCCCACCTCCCTACCAACCCAATTTCCTTTTTTCTCTTAAAAAAATATATATTCAGGAAAACAACAAAACACAGAACAAAATATGAAAATCAAAACACATAAACAAACTCAAAATGGAAAAAAGAAAGGAAAATCAATAAGAAAATACCAAAAGAAAACAAAAAGCTAGCCGGGCGTTGGTGGCGCACGCCTTTAATCCCAGCACTCGGGAGGCAGAAGCAGGCGGATCTCTGTGAGTTCAAGGCCAGCCTGATCTACAGAGAGAGTTCCAGGACAGCCTCCAAAACAATACAGAGAAACCCTGTCTCAAAAAACCAAAAAAAAAAAAAAAAAAAAAAAGAAACAAAAAGCTAAGACACACATGCATATGCACACACACACACACACACACACACACACGAATACACACACACACACACACACACACACACACACACACACACACACACACACACACTGTGGAGTCTGTTTTGTGTTGTCCTTGGCCTGGGGACTGCCCTGTGGTTAAAACACAGTGGGATTCTAGTAAAACAAACAAGCAAACTGATGTTTCTTGCCCAGCAGGTATCCATTGAAAATAGCCTCTTGGTTTAGAATAGAACTTCGAATTCACCTCCCCCTTCTCAGTGCTGGGATTCTGACTTGTCCAGGCCTTGTGAGTGCTGTCACAGTCTCTGAGTTCATATGTGTGTCCACCCTGCTGTGTCTGGAAGAGGATGTGTCTCTTTGTATGGCTGTTAAATCATTTGCTCTAGGGTATTTGTTACTGACTTTTTTTTTTTTTTTTTTTTTTTTTGGTTTTTCGAGACAGGGTTTCTCTGTGGCTTTGGAGGCTGTCCTGGAACTAGCTCTTGTAGACCAGGCTGGCCTCGAACTCACAGAGATCCACCTGCCTCTGCCTCCCAAGTGCTGGGATTAAAGGCGTGCGCCACCAACGCCCGGCTGTTATTGACTTTTGTACATATGTGTTTGCTGTGTGATGATGGTGGCATCGCTTTACCAGCTTATGTATAAAAATTGCCTCTTTGATGTCTTTTCATCCTCCCAGATTTATATGCCAAGAGGTTTAATTCTTTGGAAAAATCTACTCTGTTGGTTAATCTTCATTGCCAACTTGATTTGGTTTAGAATCACCAGGGCAACGCATTTCTGGAGACTTCCAATCATGGTGTTTCCAGAGACGTTTAACTGAGGAGGTGTTATCCACCCTGAATGTGGACAGCATCACCTCATGGACCCATGGGGGTCCGGGACTGAGTGAAAAGGAGAAAACAGGTGTGATGACTCCTCTCTCTCCTCCGGACACTCGTGCCTCCATCTCCCTGACAGGACAGACTTACATCACACCCTTGAGCCAACTTTCGTGTCCTCCTTCTTGTGATTGTTTGAGGGGCAGCACTTTGGTCTTTTTCTGAGCCCTTCCTCAAGTTTTCTTTCCGTCAGAAAAGTAACTAATGCACCATTGATGGAGTATGAGAAACACAGCCAGAGGCAGAAGAGGCTGAGGCAAAGGAGAGAGTCACACAAAGCCACATTTGGCGGGTGACTCATGGACCCTCGCACCTTGAGGCAGGAAAAATGGGTTGTGTGTTCTACTGCACAAAATGGGCGACAGCAAGCCAGAAACACCTGAATTTTCTCCAAGACCATTTTTTTTGTCTTGTCCAGTGTGGAATGCCTGTTGGGTTCTCCTGGCAGGTGAAATTACGGCTATAACCAAGGTGGCTGTAATGAGAGCAACCTGGACTTTTTTTTCCCATTATGAGACTTTGGATTTTATGCTTTTGACTGGATTTCTCTGGCAAGGAATAAGGGAGAGTCTCGCCCCATCAGTCATGGGTGGAAATAAGAAATCAACTTTCCAGGGAAGCATCAGTGAAGGCTGAGTTCAGGTGATCCTCATCCCTGCAGAGAGGGACATTAGTTCTCTCTCCAGTGACACTGAGCCTAGAGTAGCGTTACCCTGGCAACAGTGGATGCCGTGACGCCTTAGTGAGCTTTCTGGGAGACCCCACAGAGAGGAGGGACAGCTCCAGCCTCTTTCCTGCCAGGTTAACGGGTACAAGCTTACATGCCACATGTGATCTCCACTTACACATGCGTGTGTTTGTGTGTGGTGCTGCAGGGTGTCGAGGATGCTCCATTGCGGCTGCATGAGAGAAGGGCTCCTGACTCCTGACAGCCTATGTTGGGTTCTCACGGGGCCATGGCTCGGGATTAGAGTAGAATAGCTGTTATTTAAACGTTTTTCTGTCTGGTTAAGATATCCCTTTCTTGGCCTTTGGCTAGAGAGAGGGGCTTCGTTAGAGGTTTTTTCTTGTCTGTGGCCACTGGTGTTTCTGAGTCATTACTTTCTTCAAAGTTGAGACACAATGCAAAAAGTGAACCCCCAAATTTACCTTGCCGGTCCTGGGATCTAGAGTTGTACTTTCTGAACTGGGAATTGAACCCAGGGCCTCCCACAGGCTAGCCATTGCTCTACCGTTGAGCGGTAGGTACCCCAGCCTGTTTTCTATATGGTGCCAGGGCTACCGGCTGTGCTTAGTGGGAAGAACCTGGCCAAGTTCGTCCAATCCACCTCCCAAACAGGAAAGACTCCTCAGTAATTGGAAACACGAGGAGTTCTGAGTCAGAGAATCTCTGCCCCAGAGAAAACAAAGTGCATTCCGTCCCTTAGTTTGGACATAGAATCTTGCTGTGAATGTGAGTTGGTAGATAGTTTTTAAAATTCTCCTCTAATGTTAAACTATGCATTAAAAAAAAAAGTTGTAAGTGGATGAAAAAGACAAATCCCCGTGCTTCCTCCCACTGCCGTTTTAGAGGCTCTCCACAAATATTTACACAGCGCTCTCGTGTGCATTATGGCATCTGATCTTCATTACGGCTGCATGTGACCAGCAGGAGCTCTCGTGACCAGGGCTGACGCCATCTGGCATACAAGGACACAGGTGTACAGGCTGCCAAAATATCAAAATAGTTCTGTAAAACCTGCTGCCTGGGACCCTGAGCTTCCCTGTCTCTGCCTCCTGGGAGACCCAGGTGCATCACATCAGACTGGAGAGTTAGACGTTTCCAGCGCCATCTTTCACTCATGGACCGCTGGGCTTCAGACTAAGTTGCCTGTTCACATGGAAACAAAGACCTTGACTCCTTCTGATGCAAAATGTAAGGCACAGGCTTTGGGATTATAGGCCCAGTGCTCGCTCAGGAAGCCTCTGCAACCTCAGTCACGCCACTGTGTCCTCTCAGTTCCCATTCAGAGCACCAGGGCGCAGGCAGACACACTGGTGTTTGGAGACTGAAGTGGGCAGCGGCTCTGTAATGAACCATGCATGCAACTTTTGTCTCTTCCCCAGAGACCACCAGGAAAACAACCATATTGTAAAATGCTAGGTCGTCTGGCGGTGTGAAGCACCAAATGTGTTTTCCGTATCCCCAAACAAACACTGAGTGGCAGTTAGAGCACAGACACGGGTGGACAGGAAGAATAGACACGACTTCCTGTTCCCATCCTTCTCTGCGCTCCACCCGCAGAGTCAGGCACATGCGCACATCAGTGGAAGGGTCTCAGGAAAGTCAGGCAGTCTAGAGCCAAGCGCCAGATGTGAGGTGATCAGATGGTTCCTAATTTTGATCTCAGCAAACTCAAGGAGAGATGCACCAGGCTGCACTGCCTTGGAGACTCACATATGAGGGGGACCCGGGCACGGGGCCCCACACGCTGAGGTCCACCCAGCGTCCTGCTCCTCCTCAGCCTCTTGCTCTGCCAGAGGCTATGCTTCTAAAGAGCTTTGAGGAGAACGTATCTGTCCTGCTTGGGCTTCAGAAGCCACCTGTGAGTGGCAAAGACGCGTTCCCCCCTCCCCACACACACACCGAGGGAAGTTGGAAAGGCAGGCGCGACGAGGAAGAGGGAAGTGACCAGAAAAGGGAGTGAAAAGAAAGGTCTCAGGCCTGAGCCGGAGCCAGGACTTATCAACCTGCTGCCGGTTGGGGCAGAGGGTCTGGCGGGAGCCCACGGGCAGACGGACAGACGACGCTGGGTGCATGCGCTGGGTGGCTCAGCGGCCTGCGGCAGGACTGGTGTCTGTGCTGCTCTTAAGCCTCCAGGCAGGAAATGAGGCTAGAAACTTGTCGTCCCTCACTGCTGTGAGGATGGGACTGCTCACCAATGTTAGAGACTGAAAAATACCTCTGTCCTTGGGTGAGGCAGCCTAAGGATAGGAATGCCTGCCCCCCCCAGCTCCTTCCCAGACAGACAACCAATGTGCAAAGCAAAGGAGAAGGGGGTGGCGGGATATGAACGGGTTCCATGGAGCTTTTCACTGGAGTGGACCTGGAAGTTGTGTTTTGTCCAGGATGACGTGAGCCTTGGGTGTAAAAACCACGCTCCACCTCCTTGGGCCGCAGATGGGTGTCTGTGACAGAGACAATAGCTAACTGAATTATCCCAAGCTTACCTTTCAGCTCTCGTTAGCTTTGGAGCAGTCGTTAATTATGTTTACCTCAGCCTTTAGCTCTCTTCTGGTTCATCTTTAACCAAGGGGGTGTGGGAGCAGGCAGTTTAGGGATCGTTTGATAAAATGCCAGTGTTTGGAAGTCTGAGGCTGTTTCTTTGAGAGTTTGCCTCTTCCAACTTCCCAGCTCCTCACCCACCCCAGCAAGAAGATACTGGTTCGATGGCAGGGCTGCGGCAGCAGGAAATGCTGATGAATTCCAAGGTGGTCCTGAGTGGCCAGGAATCCCCGGGCACCCAAGGACCCAGCTCCTATTATTAACCACCCTGCAGTCTCAGTGTCTGCCCTCAGCACGCTTGCACGCGCACGGGCGCGTGTACACACACATGCATGAACACACACGTGCTCACACATGCACACGCATGCATGAATACACACTCACAGGCTCACACACATGTGGGCTCATGCACACACATCCCCACTCAAAGGAGAGGGCCTCCTTCCCTCTGGGGATTTATGCTGCGTGCAGGTGTGAGGTTGGACAATTGGCTGGACCTGGCGGCTAACCTCGGTGCTCCTCCCTGCTCGGCTGTCTCTGCACCCTTTCCTAAAGCCAGGCCTTGCCCCTGCAGCCCATCCCGGTGCAGCGAGTACAGAAAACTGCTGGCTTCCTGTCCCTCTTCCCACTGACAGGCCTGGGCCCCTCCCTTCCCTGCTCAGGACTCTCCTGTAGTCCTTTGTCCTGTGGGCTCTAGCTAGGAGGACGCTGTTTCCCATAACTACGGTTGTGGGTGGATGGTTCCAGTGCCTCAGGAAAAATAAACAAGCTGAAATCGTCCACAGTTTTCCCCACTGTGGGCATTTTGTCCCCCAAGGGGCAGACAAACTCTGAGAATAGTTTTCTTTAAGATAATTGCCTCTTTGAGAAATTGTGCCTGAATTTGCAATGCCCAGGGAGTTGTTTACTTTGTCGGGGTCACACCCACCCCTTCATTAGCCGGTCACCCCAGTTTCTGGAGTCCAGGGGGCCCCTTGCCTCCCTTCACAGGCCAAGTAGCTCAGTGCTCCCAGCATGAGGCAGAAGTCTGGGTGGCAGAGCTCCCTGATGTGAGACCCACCACTCCACCCACGCAGGTGTGGGCGGACCAGGTGGGAAACAAAGTCCTCTTTCAGTCAGGCAGGTGTTCATTGCGACAGTCAGGAGAGGCAAGCGAAGCTGCCACAGGCCCTTCTAGAAAGGAAGGAAATGTGTTTCCAGAGGGAAGGAGTACCGAGATGTGCCAGCTCTCACACCACCCGGGGCCAAGGGCCGGTGAGCATACTCCAGCGTAGCGGGCATGCCGTAAAACACAGAAATCCCTCTCTCCCTGGCGGGAGAGAGCAGCTGTCCGGAGACATCCCTCCATGCCAGCCGTCTGGGCCTTTTGTCAGGTCCCTGGAGCTTCCCACAGCCATACACACAGGACACTCCATATCTGTCTTCCGGGAGGGCGGAGCAGTCAGTCCTAACTATTAAGTTGTCTTAATGCCACCTGCTTCATAAAACTTTCCCATCCACCATCCAAATAGGTATTAATTGCCCTCTGGAGAAGCCAGCTCACCTGGCCTTGTGTTCACTAGCCCTTCCGGATTATTTCCATACAATGTGGCTATTATATATAGCTTAGTCTTATCCTTCAAAGAGTGACTGTCCGCAGGGCCTGGGCAGCATTCACCCAAGGTTCTTCAGTACCTCACACAGATGAATAGCCCGCACGTGTCTGCAGCAGTATTCTGTGTGTGTGTGTGTGTGTGTGTGTGTGTGTGTGTGTGTGTGTGTGTGTCTGCCCGGAGGCCGGAAGGCCCGGGGAGAATGAAGTGAAGATGGGGTGTGCCCGTGTGGGCGGGGAGGAGGCAAGCAGGCCTTTGGCATCTCTGCTGATCTCCATTCTGAGAAGGAAGACAGCTTGGGTGGAGGAGAAAACCTACAGAGCAGGACAGTCCGGAACAGAGCAGGTAGAGGGGAGCCACGGCCTCCACACTCGCCAAGACTGCTCACCGGACGTTTTAGCTTCTACTCAACAAAGTGATCCTTTCTGTGAGGTGTTGGGCTAGGAGAGGCCCCCAGAGGGTCTCTTGCTTACTTCTGCCCCTCAAATCAATAGAGTGCTGGCCTCTTTCCTACGCTATGGTGCTTCCCAAGGGACCAAGGATGCCAAGCAACCCCAGAAGCCCGTGGAAGCCACCCGCAAGGCTGCCTAAGCCCTACCAAGACAGATAGGGCACTGGGCAGAGCACTGAGGGGATGCTGGAGACATAGGCCTAGGTGTAGAGGCCTATCTTACTCTACACAGGAAGCACTCTTTAGAAGAAAGAAAAAAACCCACGAAATTGCAAAACACCAATTGCAGGGCCTTGGAAGAGGCCCACATGACTGACTGGTTTCTGCCATGAGCTTGACACTGATTGTCACGTCTGCTGCGCGGCCTGTGTCCGAGAACATGCGGAGGGTGTCGGGGATTGACAACACAGAGACTTGTTCAATGATCTAAAGAAAACTTTAAACAGGCTCCAAATTTTAAAGTTCTCTTTACATCATTGAACAAGTCTCTGTGTTGTCAATCCCCGACACCCTCTGCACGTTCTCGGACACAGGCCGCGCAGCAGACGTGACAACTGATTGAGCCTTCCATGCCTCCTACTCAGAGGCAGGAGCATGTGCTCGAGACTGTGCTAACAAAGCACTGAGAGGAAAATCCATTCCCTCACTTTTCGGTCAGATCTGTAATGTCCCCTGCAGGCTGGAGTCCGGAACACTTGGTCTCCAGCTTGTGCTACTCTGAAGGACAAAGCCAGAAGCAGGTCAGTAGGCGATGAAGTGTTCCCCTGCACACACACATGCACACGCACACACACACACACACACACACACACACGCAAACGCGCACACACACACACACACACGCACACATGCACACACACACGCGCGCGCACACACCACTGCTTCAGCTTTGTTATTGAGACCCTTACACTACACACTCAAGCATCACTTTGCTGGACACAAAGGGCCTTCAGTGTCCTGACAGAACATTGGATATGTGAGTGTGAGTGAGGCTTGGGCCCCAGGGGGTTCTGGTCCTCGATGGCCAAGAGTCCCCGCCTGCTGAACTAAATGTGATTGCATGAGTTATTTCCCACATTGCTGTGACGACATACCTGGTCAGAGCAACTCAAGGAAAGCATGGTTTGCTCTTGGGTCTCAGTTGAGTCCGTTGTCTTAGTCAACGCTCTATCGCTGTGAAGAGACGCCCTGATCACGGCAGCTGCACGCGCACACACACACGTGCACACACGCACACACTGTGAAGAGACTCCCTGATCACGGCAGCTGCACGCGCACACACACACACGCACACACACGCACACGCTGTGAAGAGACTCCCTGATCACGGCAGCTGCTGCAAAGGAAAACATCTGCTTGGGGCTGGCTTACAGTTCAGGGGGTCAGTCCATCGTCGTCATGGCAGAAACATGGCCGCAGGAAGGCAAACGTGGTGCTGGAGGTCTATATCCCGCCTGGCGGACAGTAGGAAAAGAGAGTAACACCGGGCCTGGCTTGAGCATCCGAAACCTCAAAGCCCACCCCCAGTGACACACTTCCTCCAATAAGGCCACACCTCCTAAAAGTGCTACTCCCTATAGGCCTATGGGGGCCATTTTCATTCAAAGCACCATTTCCACCACGGTGTGGAGTCTGGAGGTAGGAGCGTGAGGCAGCTGGTCACATTACATCGGCAGTTAGGAGGCAGAGAGAGATGGAGGCTGGTGCTTATGAGTCCTCTCATTTTTATTCAGTCTGGGACCCCAGCTCTGCCCACCTCCACTAACCAGATCTAGGACAGATCTAACTCATGGCCTTGTCTCCTAGGTGATCCAGACCCTGTCAATTGAAAATCAATATTAACCACTAGAAAAATGCAGATTTGCCTACAAAGCCACATTCAGGGGCATCCTGAGCCCTAGAACCTTAAAGTCGGCTCCCCACATCACTGAGCTGCTGTGAGCAGGGTTCTCCCATGGCTGAAACAGCAGGTGATCTGAACTGGACTGTATCTTTGTGTGTGGTCTTCCCCCAGCCCCCAGAGCTGTACCCTTGGTGGTGTTATGCTAACCTCCAGAGTAAATTGCATTCCCTGAGCACACAACCATACACGCAGTAGGAGCAGAGCAAAGCCCTCTGGGGGGCATTGTGAGCTGAGCAGGGATTTAAAACAAATATATCATCACAAAACTAGCAGCATGCATTCAGGTCAACCTCAAGCTGGCCAGGCTGCTCCGAAGGCTTTGTTTAACCGAATGCCGGAGATGTCAGGCCAGTCTCAGAGAATTGTGTTCCAATGACACCCTCAGACTGCCACCCAACACGGGTCATCCGTGCTGATTCAGCAGCACACACCTCATGCCAAGGAGCATCACGTTGCTTGTGAGTCACCCATGCACGTACTGTTGGGCTTGGGAGCCGTGTGAGATTCCAGGGGCTAACTGCATTTGGCCATATCTGGCAGGAGCAGACTCCCAGGAGAGGGACTTTGCGGTTGTTTGGATTGTGGGGTAGGAGGCAACGTCAAGTGGAGATCTGATTGCACATTTGTTTGTGGGCATTGGGTGTAGCCCACTTGTTGATCTGTCCTCAGACTGGGTCTGAGTTTGCAGATCAAGGCAAGCACCGTGCTGACCTACCCACAGGCAGGAAGAGAGGGGTACTCCTGGCTCCTCCATGGCCACCCAAAACTGTGACTCCTTGCCTAATGTCACTGTAGTCCAAATGTCCAGCCCTCTATTTCCAAGTCACTCAGAGCCCGGTCTCACCTTTCTGGCAGGAAGCAGTTTCTCTGCCTTGCAGCTTCCATCCCCTCAGCCCTGGGGCCAGAGAGATGTCCTAAGTGAGCCCCAGGCCACCCGCATGCTAACCCACTGAAGGGTTAGCACCCTGTGTGAGCCTTTGCTCTACAGCTGTCAACATGCTGGTGTGCGGTGATTCCTCACAAGGTGGTGACTGAAAGCTGCTCGGTGTGTGTCGTGTCACTTTGTAACTGTCACTATGACACTTGGCAATCACTAAAGCTCTGGAAACATCTGTCCAGTAGTTAATGTGTGACCCACAGACACCGATGCCTTTTCATGACTCAGTGATTAGCATGGTGACCAGCACAAAGGAACCTCTCACTAGGGGCTGAGTAAACGTCGAACAAACAAACAACACCTCCACACGAGAGGTTCGGTAGCACAGAGAGAGAGAGCGCTCATGTGACCAGAGTCATGTAGGAGGCCCTGTGGAAGGACCCAGGCTGGCACTGGAGACAAAGGAAGGAGAACAAAGACCAAGGGAGGTGCCACGGGCTATCAGGGAGGAATGATGTGTGCTAAGGAAGCGGACTCAGCTGCTCACACCACCCACAGCTGCCCAGCATGGGGCCAAGCCCTGACTCCCGAGTTAGGAGCCCGAGGTCACACAGCACAGGATGGCAGGTGTGCAGCTCTGGGTGATCAGCCCACGGGAGCTCACTCTGCCCAGGCGTGGGCGCCAGCGGGGCCTCCTACCCTCTGAGGGAAAAGGATACAGGAGAGGATTTGCACTTGGGCTTCCTGGATTTCCCCCCAACAGGACATTTACAACTGCTGCGCCTCCTCCCAGGATCCTTTCCTGAGTCCTGGAAAGCTCACCCTTGCGTACTTATCACTCACTCGTCACAGACCAAGGATGCCCCTAACAACATGATCAACAAGGCAACCTGGGTCTGGCTTGTTTTCTCCAGCAAGGACTTTAGACAGCGCCGGGCAAGACTTGGGTAAAGAAGACAACGTCTATTGTCAGAGGCACAGTGAGGACTCAGGCTTAAGCCAGGCAGCATGCAGAGGTGTGACAAGATTGGGGAAGCAACTCCAGATATGATGTCATCAGCCAGAGAAGGTAGCTGATAAGGAGGGAGCTAAAAGCTAGATAAGGGGCTGACAGGCAGCGGCCACCAACTCATCCATTTCACACAGGAGGGAGCCAAAGGCAGGAAAGGCCGTCCAGGCTGCTCGCTTCCCCATGTGTATTTGAGGGGCTTTTCCTAGAAACCATGCTCACGACTTCACATTTACACACAGAGAAGTGTGGTTAGCTAGTCATTTCTGTCACCGCACAGCAAGCCAAAGACTTACACTGATTGTGGAGAATAGCCCTGTGCTGATTGCATGGACAGGAAGTCTCCCCTTGATGGTTCCAAGGGTCTAAGTCAGAGCTCACCCCGTGGAACCTGCTGCCTGCTCCCCCATGTGAGTATCATTAAGACACACTGTTCGCTGCCCTGCGGGGTAAGATCTGAGCTGCTGCTATTTTCAGAGTCCACAGTGGATCCAAACGTGTCTGCTCAAGGAGATCCAGCCTGTAATGTCAGTGTCTTTGCCCACGATGGAATGACATTAAGGACTTGGAGATGGGGTTAATGGACCTGGATTACTCAAACAGACCCTAAATGCCACCACCAGTACCCTTGAAAAGGAAGCAAAGGGACTTTTGAGACACACAGAGGAGGTAACATGACCACAAGCAGAGCTCAGCATGATAGGGCCACAAGCCAAGGACACCTGGAGCCACCAGAAGCTGGAAGAGGCCATGAACAAGGACGTTGTCAGAGTCTTCAGTTCAGATTTCTGCCCTCTCCAGCCACCAGAGAATAGCATCCTATTGCTTAAGGCAACTAGTGGGTGCTGCTTTGCCACAGCAGCCCCGGCAAGCTCCCACAACCTGGCAGCCCAGGGGCAAACTCACTGCGTTAAGGGCGTATCTTACACTAGTGGGCTGAAGAATGAATTCTGGGTATGTGCAGTGCTAGGGAGAGAACCAGGGGGCTTGTGTTGGGCGAAGCCTCTACCATTGAGCACAATACTTAATACTCCGAAGCACGATAATTAATTTTTTAAGTCTTGGTTAAAAACAACAGAAGCACCAGCCAAGTAGCAAACATTCCAGAGCGTCGATGATGAGAATAAAATGCAAGGTTGCTTTTGAAGCCTCAAACTGTAGCGATGCTTTAGTTTAAATAAATCTCAAAGCCAAATAACCGAAGATTTAGACATAGAAACTTCCGTAAAACTTGTCTTATGAAAAAATGGCAAACCTGAAATATTTAAAGCTGGGCTGGAGTGGTGGTTCTGGGGTGAAGAACACGGGCTGTTCCTGCAGAGGAGCCGGGTTCTCTTCCCAGCACCCACACGGTGGCTCACAACCGCCTGCGACTCCGGCCACAGGGGATCTGACTCCCCCTTCTCACCTCTGTGGGCATTGCACACATGTGGCACATACATACCTGTAAACAGAAGACTCGAAGAAATACAATTAATCTTTAAAAAATATTTAAAGCTATATCGTGTCATGAAAGACTATAAAACTTAAATGTGTGCAGAAATCATCAAATTAATGAGAAAAAAAATAACCAGACTCTAACTTATAAGTCAAAGAGTATACAGAGACCTCTCACTACACAAAACACAGATGCTGAACAAGCTACAAGTAACAATAGCAGCTGCTATGTATTGCAGTTCCGTTAGACTCTTCAAAAACAGTCTCAATGCCTACACAAATTCTACAAAGGAAGTCTGATTATCCCCATTTTATGAACTGGTAAACCAAGGCCTAGGCTGACTAATGGCTGCCCAAAGATCTAATCGGGTCCTCGTCTTCAGAACTTGACAGTGTCACATTATTCGGAGAAACAGGGCTTTGCTGATGCAACTGGGGCTTGGAGATGAGAGTAGAGCTAAAGTATGGGGCGATGGGATCTGAACCCACGTCTCAGAAATAGTTCCTGCCAAAGTATGGGGAGGTGGGATCTGAACCCACGTCTCAGAAATAGTTCCTGCCAAAGTATGGGGAGGTGGGATCTGAACCCACGTCTCAGAAATAGTTCCTGCAAAAAACTTAGCCATGTGCTAGATTAGTATTTGCCTGTTTTTGTTCTTTTCCCATGCTAAGATGGTGAGATGTTAAAGCTAGACAAGACACTTCTTGTTTCCTTGGTGACCTGGAGACCAAAAGAAGCAGGTAAAACAGTCCATGGTCAGATGGCAGCAGGAGGCGGGAGACAATGGCCTCCCACAGAGGCACTGACCTTAGAAGCAACGTTTGAAAATGACTGCAATTCAGAGCACAAGCCAAAACAATAAATATGTCATCTGACCCAGTAAACCATACTTGGGGATGGGTCTTGTGACTCAGAAGAAAAAAAACAAAAACTATGACAAGATATACAAGTCAGTGGTGGGGACAGAGCCCAGGGGCTTCCACACTAGATGACATGTGCTTTGACATGTAATAGATGACATATGCTTTGACATTGAGCACACTCCAAGCCATGGTAGCACAAACCTAGCCTTGAATCTCCAGCTACTCAGGGGGCTGAGACAGGAGACTGTCAAGTTTAAGACCTTCCTCAGCTACACAGTGAGTTCAAGGCCAGTCTGGGCAACTTGGTCAACCCATGTCTCAAAATAAAAAGTTAAGAAATAAAGGTAGGGATGTGGTAAAACAGTTACTTGGCATGCATGTAGCCATAGTTTCAACCACAGTCCCAACAAAAAATCAAACCAGCTTGTGAAAAAAAAAAATAGCATCAGGAATGTGAAGATACTTTGGGGCAAGAGCTTGAGAATAGCTGAGAGAAAGCTCTGAGGACAAGTGTTCAGCGGGCTAATCGGGCCCTGCAGGGGCCGCGGGCTACCAAAGAGAACACTCCGGTGGGAAGGGACCAAAGAGTCTCCATTTCCCCACGGAAGAGGGCAGCCAAGAATGAGAGGGACTGCAGACAGCCTTCATGGGAGCCAGACGAAGATGGAGACAGGGAACTCAGAGCCCATCCTTGAGTCTGGTTCCTTCACAGCTCCCTGGAGCAGTGTTACAGAGCAGCTTATGAAGATGAGGAACAACCAAAAGCCAACTGCTGCCTCTACTGAGTTTGCACAGTTGAAGGCCTGGATTCCTGAGGACTAGGCCATTGCCACCGACCCAGATTAGCCTGTCTGGGCCTCAGCAGGTGTCTCAGGGGCCAGCTTCCTATGTGACCCAGTCTGTGCTCACAGCAGAATGTCCAGCACCCCGAGAATGTGTCTTAATAGATGAGGATGAAATCGAGTTTGCCCATTACAGGCAGAGAGATAAGCAGCATGGATGGTTAATGCTGAAACAAGGAACAGATGCCTCCCACCAGAAATGCCTAGGCGACCAGGAGAAAGATGGGGCAGGACTGTGGGAAATCAACACAATGGAACGTCACACTGCTACTGAACAAGGTCCATTGTGAAAGCCCTGTGGGGACACGGGGAAGATGTAGAACTGATAACCAGCGAATGCAACTGAGACAGTCACTGGGCGTGACCTATAGGTCTTCCCATTGCTTCTGCCATGAAGGTTGATTTGTTAATTATACAACATATATTCCGTATGCATAACCCTTATTACTATCAAGTGACAACTGTAAAAAATGGAATTATAAAGATATTACTATGTCAAAGTTTTGAGTTTGGGTGGGGTACGTGATTGACAGCTCTTTCATTAACACCGTTTCGGTGGGTTTCTTTTTAATGTATGAAAAAAGACTTTGATAAGATAATACAGTTCTACCTTAGAAGAACTGTGCAAACTCAGTAGAGGCAGCAGTTGGCTTTTGGTTGTTCCTCATCTTCATAAGCTGCTCTGTAACACTGCTCCAGGGAGCTGTGAAGGAACCAGGCTCAAGGATGGGCTCTGAGTTCCCTGTCTCCATCTTTGTCTGGCTCCCATGAAGGCTGTCTACAGTTCCTCTCATTCTTGGCTGCCCTCTTCCATGGAGAAATGGAGACTCCTTGGCCCCTCCCACCTGGGCGGGCCATCTATCCTCCTTGGTCTCCTGAGGTGGAGGTCACATGCTTACAAGCCTGGCCTTCCAGATCTCAGTTTGTCTTCATGAAAGTCAGCTGTCCTGTAAACAAATTCGACTATTCTAGGGGTTGGGGGCAGGAAGGAAGAGGGCTCAACCAGCCCTCAGCTATTCCAACCATCCCCGCTGAGGTGCCAGGCATGGGAATGAGGCCAACCAGCTTCTCCAACTGGAAACGCCCCAGCCAAGGCTGTGTGGGGCAGAGACAAGCTGAGCACATGCGCTCTGCTCCTCTTGCAGAGTGTTGAACAAATGAACCCCTGTTGCTGGTTTAAGCCACTAACATTGGAGGTGTTTTATTACGTAGCAATAAGTAACTGAAACATCTCTAACCGCCATTAGACCGAAGGATGCTAGCTGGTATCAGGCTCAGGTCTGTTGTGGCTTTGTAATCCCCTAACCTGGCCAGACCCTGGTACTTTACAAATGTGGGCAAGGATGAGAGAGAGAAGGGGGGGGGGGCAGACAGAGACAGAGACAGACAGACAGAGAGGCAGAGAGACAGATAGAGACAAACACACATACAGAGACAGGGAGACAGAGACACAGAGAGAGGCAGAGACAGACAGACACAGAGAGAGAGGGGGTGGGGGGAGACAGACAGAGAGACAGGGAGACAGAGAGACAGAGAGAGGCAGAGACAGACAGACACACAGAGAGAGGGGGGTGGGGGAGACAGACAGAGAGACAGGGAGATAGAGAGACAGAGAGAGGCAGAGACAGACAGACACACACAGAGAGAGGGGGGTGGGGAGACAGACAGAGACAGAGACAGGGAGACAGAGAGACAGACACACATACAGAGAGAGAGACAGAGACACAGAGAGAGGCACAGACAGACAGACAAACAGAAACACACACACATACACACACACGGGGAGAGAGAGAGAGAGAGAGAGAGAGAGAGAGAGAGAGAGAGAGAGAGAGAGAGAGAGAGAGGAGAGGGAGAGAGAGAGAGAGAGAGGAGGGCGCACACACATCATGACGGCTCAACCGTATACAGCATAATCTAAATCTAAGCCCAGGCCCAGCCGGTGCTGCAGTCGTTTTGTTGAGTTAAATAACACGATGAAGATGAAGGAGCCTAAGTGCTGGTTCTCCACAGGCTCTTTCCTAAGAACAGAGAGAGCCCGGACAGGATAATTAATGGGTGAGGGTCTATGGCTGGGTTTGGTCTTGGCATGGGAGTCCATGCCTGATTCCGAGGCGGGCAGTTCACAGGACAGGCTCTGCATGCACCTGCGGTCTCCAGATTTCTGGGTTTTGACCTTTTTTTACTTGCTCAGCCTTGGAGGTGGGAGTTGGAATTGAAGCAGCCTCCCTCCCTTTGGCTTCTGTTTTACTCTGTAGTGGAGGGATGGAAAGAGACCTGAGCATCTCACACAAGGGTTGGAAAACCACAGCCCAGGGAGCCAAAGCCTGCCTGACACCCGCTTGTCAACGCCCTATAGGCTAATGGTATTTTAACAATTTAAAATTGTTTCTATTCATTTCACATACCAACCACAGGTCCTGTTAGGAATATTGTGCAAGGGACCTTGGCGGATTCCATGAGGGGCGAGGGACAAACATGTCAGGCAGACAGAGCTCAGGTGAGAAGTTTTCTTAGAAAGGAAAGGGAGAAGGGGGCAAGAAGAGAAAGAGAGGGAGAGAGATGGAGAGAGAGAGAGAGAGAGAGAGAGAGAGAGAGAGAGAGGGAGGGAGGGAGGGAGGGAGGGAGGGAGGGAGGGAGGGGGGAGGGAGGGAAAGTCCTAGTTGCCCCTGCAGAGGGACGGGGAAGGGAACAGAAGTGGGAGGAGCTTGTCTTTAAAGAGCCAGGGTACCTACTCCTGCCATGCAGGTTTGCCTGGATTACAACAGCTCCTCCTTCCACCCCTCCTCTTGCTCCCCCTCCCCCATATTTTAATTTGTTGTTGCTGTTGCTGTTTTTGGAGACAGGTTTTCTCTGTATTGTTTTGGAGGCTATCCTGGAACTAACTCTTGTAGACCAGGCTGGCCTCGAACTCACAAAGATCCGCCTGCCTCTGCCTCCCAAGTGCTGGGATTAAAGGCGTGCGCCACCAATGCCTGGTATATTAAAATGAAAAGAACAAGGCCTAGGGAGATGGTATGGTGCAATTGATAAAATGCTCGCCACACAAACCCCAGTCTCTAGCACCCGTGCAAAACTCCTGTAATCCAGCACTGAGAGGCAGACACTAAGATCCCTGGGTCTCACTGGCCAGTCAGGCTAGCTGAAGCAGTGAGTCCTAGGTTCAGTTTCAAAATAGACAGACAGACAGTAGGGTGGGGAGTAATTGACAAAGACATCCAATGACCTATGCCTCACTAACACACACACACACACACACACACACACACACAAATCAAAATAATACTGTTTTTCCCATGTGAAAATAAGAAATGCAAATTTTGGTGTCCATGGATAAACATTCTGCTGGAATGCAGCCACACCCAGTTGCTATTCCTTTGAGTGCAGCAATGACCGAGCAACAAGAACCAGGTGGAGCCCAGACTTACTAATAGCTACTAGTTTCTTTACAGATCTTTGTGCGCTGACGCTAATTTAAACAACTCAGAAAATGATAGCATGAATAAAGCCCGCAGGTAGACTGTCTAAACAGAAGATGCCAGACAGCAGGGACAAATTCCTGCATATACACTGTTAGTCTCCCATGCAGCCTGTCTTCAGAATGAAGCATCACAGATTCTGATACTTTGTCACACTTTTGTCTCCAGATGAACAATAAAGAAGAAAACAAATTGGGTTCTAGGAAGGGTGCAGGAAGACAGGTTTTTTGTTTTGTTTTGTTTTGTTTTTTTGGTTTTTCGAGACAGGGTTTCTCTGTGGCTTTGGAGGCTGTCCTGGAACTAGCTCTTGTAGACCAGGCTGGACTCGAACTCACAGAGATCGCCTGCCTCTGCCTCCCAAGTGCTGGGATTAAAGGCGTGCGCCACCAACGCCCGGCTAGGAGGACAGTTTTTAAGGGCTTCTGGCCCGTGGAGTTCTTTTCCTCTTCAGTCCTGGGGATGGAACCCACGACTCTGTGTGCTGAGCAATACTCTACCTCTGAGCTACACTCCCAGCCCAGGACCATTGGATTTCGTGTGGTCAGGCCTACACCTACAAGGGAAGGGTCAACTAGCTTGGTTGTTGTTGACCACGGTTTCTCCGTATTGTCCAGACAGGTCTAGTCCATTTCTCTAGACGACACCACGCTGATTAATGCATGCTCTAGGATGAGCTGACCTCCACCATGAAGATCCACTATGGACACAGACAGGAAATCGATTCTTACCCACACAGAGCACTGGCCAGGGGCCACCAGGCACATCCAAACCCAGATCACTACACTGGGCCAAGGGAAACTGGATAGGCCTGTGGCCCCTCCTACTGCAATTCAAACCTGCCCAGGACAGGTCGCCTCAGGTGCCTGGCAGAGATTCATTTGCTGTTTGTTTACATGCAAATGGCCCCCTTTCCTTAACCCACTGTCAGGAACTCAGGTAGCCCCTCCTAGGGCTGCCTCTTGGATGGTGCAGCAGGGACAGGTGCCTATGGCTGAGTGAAGCAGAGAGATGCTTACCCTCCAGCCATGCACCTCTGTTTTGAGGACTAAATGAGATGAAGTAGGGGAATGTTCCTTGGAGAATTCTGTGTCCTGCTGTTTGCTCTTTTCTTTATTTGGGGGCTGGAGCAGAGCCAAGGCCTCCCACATGCTATCCAAGAAGTCTGCCACTGCACCACAGCCTGGCCTGGGATGCTCATTTGGCTACGTGTGAAGCAACTGAGAAATTATCTCTCACTAGATAAGAAAGGGAAGGTGAAAACAGAGGGGACAGGAGTCTGACTGCTTGGACTTCTGGCCACTGGGATGCCTTTCCAACACTCCCATCCCACCTCCAAAAGACTCAAACACTCCTGTGGCAGAGTGGAGAACAGGGTTGAAGCTGGCAGCTCTAAGGCTCGGCACCATAGCTGATCTTAATGTTTGCCCAACTTTTAGTAAGAAAAGTTCTACAATACACCCCGTCCTGGGTTTGCCCCATGTGGCCAGATAACCTTTGCTGTACAAATGTGGAAACCGAGGCTGGGAGGTCAGTGGCCTGGGGCCAGCTTCCACAGCACAAGACTCGCCCTTTCCCTCTCTCTCTCTAATATCAATGAACCTAACATCTAAATGGGGATCGTTTCTCAGTATTTGTCCCTACAAACACTGTGCTCACCAACTGTGTGTGTGTGTGTGTGTATGTGTGTGTGTGTGTAGGGCGGGGGGGGGTGTACATGGATATAAGATGTGTGTGCGTGTGTGGGGTATGTAATGGTTGTCAGGAGCGGGATTGAATTTCCACGCAAAACAACAAAAGCTTTAAAGGAATTTTAGAAACAGAAGAACAGAGAGAAGCACAGACTTTGGTAGCAACATTTTTCTCAGGTGTGCTCTGTTTTGCTAGCGACAAGCCGAGATTCACGCAGCTCGCTTACTGGAGTCTTCCTGACTCGGCATAAAAAAAAAAAAGAAAAAGAAAAAAAAAAACCAACAAGGTTCTTTTAAGAGACTCTGCTAATGATTGAAAGGTGTGTACGTACAGCTGGAAGTGGCAGCTTTTGCTGGATGTCAGCATGGACTGAGGCGGTAAGCTGGAATCACGCTTACGCCCGCCATCTTGACGAAAAACCGGCAGTTTAAAACAGCCGTGGTTTTACAGATAAGACACGTGGCCAGAAAAACATAAAGATTTACAGTAAAGTCAGACTTGGATGAAGAAAATCTCTAAAGGTTTACAGTGTGTTTAAAAATATACGTGAGATTGAGAGAGAAAATTAAATGGCAAAGTGGTATATAAATACAAAAGCTGGCGTTGTGGTGGCGCACACCGGTAGGAATTGCTCCAGAGGCAGAGGCAGGCAGATTTCCAAAGAGAAACCCTGTCTCAGAGAAAAATAAATAAAAGTGAAAAAAATAGAGTAATAATAATAATAGATAAATTTAAAAAGCCACGTAAAGATGGAAAATACACAGAGAGTCTGGATACTGTATGCTATTGTGTTTTTCAGTTTTTTGATTGCTAAGGAAGGAACAGCTACTAAAGTACACTTGATTATAAATGCTGCTGAATTAATCCAAATTCTATCTTTTAAAAATGCCTTGACTTCAAAATTTAAGTATAAGGATATGTTACTCGGAAAAGGAGTTTTAGTTTATGTTTCCACAGAAAATGAAAAGCTAAGGATTCCTTCCAGGCTTCTGTGGTTTGACGAACCAAGACCCCCGGAAGCAGTGGATCAGATATTCCAACGACTGAGACAGCTAAGATGATGCAGCCTTACAGACCCTGAAGATACTTATACAGGCTTCTGAGTTTTGTCATGATCCCCATGGTGTGAACAGCGCCCCCTTCCAGCACGAAGCAGTTTGGAATGAGCGACGTCCTAATTCCCATCTTGTTTATAAATCTTTGTTTTCATTTAAATGGGATTGTTTATAATTGGCTAACGATCACAGCCAATCTCCTTTTAATGGTAAAAATGGGAATTATGGTATGGGTATTGTTTTTATTTATTGATACAAATTCAAGGTCAATTTTGTGATATGTATATTTCTCCTCTTGATTAAGTATTGTGCTTATACTGATCTTTTAAAATGTAATGCGTAATTAAATGCAGATTATAGATAGTTACTTATAATAGTCAGAATTTATAGTTAGGTAAGTTAGGTTTTCTAGATATACAAAAATATATTTGAGATAGATAAACAGTCTTCAAACCTCTCAAAGACCTTCAGAAAATGGCATTTAAAATGGTTTAGGGTTTTTCTTGACAATGAGAAATGTCTGCTCCTGGCAGCACCAATTATGTCTGAGAGGAAGATGGGCATCGAAGAAACTTGTTATGGAGTTTGCTTCAACATGGCAAGATTAGCCATTTGGGCAAGAAACTGCTCTTGCCTAGACTGTTTAACTGTTGTTGTATAATCTGGACATGCAGGACCCACAGGAAAGTGACTGCTGAACTCAGTCTTACAGGGTTCCTGCTTCATGAGAGTCTACGAGACTTTCTGCAGGACACAAAGAAATGACTGACAGACTGCCAATGCAGATGGACAGTTTGAAATTTCCTGCTTTGCTGAGAAGTGTTCCAGACACATTGTGGCCTATGGGCTGAAGATGGATGCCCCAACGTTACAGAGGAACTTTGGGTGACTGTCCAGGTAGCAAGATGTCTTTGTCAATCCTAGTGATTATATATTATCCTTCTGTGGTCTTTGATGGAGTTGAAGACAGATAGTTATAGTTATAGTTTTCCTTAGTTATGATAAAAGATAAGCTACATATAGGACTTTGGACTCACAAGGATGGGATGGATGATATTTTCTTTAAATCTTGATAAATGTTGATAGACAAAATATTGTAACTGTATTCTTACTTGATAACTATTCTGTTATATATGATTTGAATATGTTAAAGTTAAGACCTTTCTTTTTGTTTAAACAGAAAAGAGGAAATGTTGGGGAAGTCCTGTGTATATGTCAATAAAGCACTGTCTGGCCAATAGGAATCTAATAGGTGGGGCTAGGAATCCAGGAGGATTCTGGGAAGGAGAAACACAAGAGAGTTCGAGATGTAACGCCATGGGGTAGGGGCCCGGAACTATTCTCCGGTAAGAGACATACTTAGATTAACAATTATGGGGGTAATTACTTAAGTCAGAGCTAGCCAGTAAGAAACAAGCAAGGCCAACAGCTTCATAATTAATATAGCCTCCTGTGTGTTTATTTGGGGACTACAATGTGGCAGAGCCCAGGCTGCTGGCGGGGGATAAACCAAAGCGGCTAGCAAAGAAAAAGCTTCTCGTAACAGTATGTGAATGTAAGAATTTCCCGGCCCTGTGAGTTCTTTTGGCTGCTTTCCTATCACGCTTGGATCTGAGGCCACGTGCCCCGGTGTTAGCACAGGAGCACACTTCGTCTGCTCTTTGAAGGGACACCAGCCCATTCGGACAAGTGGCCCTAGCCGGCCTTCCCTTCGCCCCATTCCCTCTGCTCTGCTATAAACAGTTAGCTTACATCCCTAACGCTAGCCACCGAGGTCTACTCCCTTATTTGGCCACTTCCTCCCCCTGAGGCTGACTCCCAAAGTCCAGCAATCAAAAGTCCCCTTTGATTCACCTAATTAACCAGCCCAATTAAAATTAAGCACCTCATCCTAATATCAGGTTTCCCCATTTGTCTTTGTAAACCACCGTTTGCCTATGCGCTACATCCCTCTCTCCTCTATCCAGAGGCAGTCCTTTGTCCATTCGGACAAATAGCCCCTCCCCCTTTCCCTTGTCCCCTCCCCTTCTCCCTCACCCCTGTCTCCTTAAACACCACACCCTAGCCCATTCCAACACAGACCTCCCCTTCTTCTCCTCTTAAGAATGACACCTGCCAGATCATTGGGTGCTGTTTTTCTGCCCGAGTCAGAAAGCACCCACTTTAACTTTTCTTCCCCACTTAATAAAGGATCTCTCTGTGAAAACAGATGTTTGGGTGTGGTTTGTGCCTAATCTGGGGTCCAGGAGGAATCCCCACTCTTTGAGGGGTCTCCTTCACTCTTGAACTCCATAAAAATAGTCAGACAGTAGGAGCGTGTGCGCCTATACTCACGGGTCTAAGAGACTTATCCGTATTGTTTTGTACTATTGAGCAGTACCATTCCATTGTGTGAATGTATCCAGTTGGTTTACCCAGTCCCCTATTGATGGAAATTTTGATGTATTGTTCATTTTGGATATATTGTAAATAGAATAAACACAGACATTTCCAGATAAATCTTCTTGAAGACACGTACTTTCGTGTTTCCTGTAGTAAGTACCTGTAGAGATCTATGTGTGAGTCAGTTTTCTGTTGCTGTAACAAAATGCCCATCAGTGGTTTTCAACCTGTGGTGGACTGTGTCACGACTGTGGTGGAATGCTATTTTAAGGTATGTTAGCATGAGTTTATGCTGTGGAACATTTAATGCTGCAAAGATGTGTTGCATTCTTTTATGTTGCATTTGTTTAACTCTGTGAAACTGTGTTACTTTGCCTATCAAAAACACCTAATCGGTCTAATAAAGAGCTGAATGGCCAATAGCAAGGCAGGAGAAAGGATGGATAGGGTTGGCAGGCAGAGAGAATAAATAGGAGAAAAATAAGTGATCAAAGAATGAGAGAAGGACCAAGCAAAATGAGGTCAGTCACCCAGCTACACAGCCAGGCATGGAATAAGAGGGAGAAAAAAGATATACAGAAACAGAGAAAGGAGAAAGTCCAGAGGCAAAAGATAGATGGGACAATTTAAGTTAAGAGAAGCTGGCTAGGAACAAGCCAAGCTAAGGCTAGGCATTCATAAAAAAGACTAAGTCTCCAGGTGTAATTATTTGGGAGCTGAGTGGCAGGAAAGAGCCAGAAGAATGGGAACAAAGAGTAAACACAACCGAGGACACAGGACCCCTCTGGAGGCTGGACGACACTCTCACAGGGGCACATCGTCTCTATGATATTTACATTATGGTTTATGACAGTAGAAAATTACAGTTGTGAGGACACAGGACCCCTCTGGAGGCTGGACGACACTTTCACAGGGGCACATCGTCTCTATGATATTTACATTATGGTTTATGACAGTAGAAAATTACAGTTGTGAGGCAGCGACAAAATAATTTAACGGCTGGGGGTCACCGCAACATGAGGAACTAAAGGGTCGCAGCATTAAGAAGGTCGAGAACCACTGCCTTAGACAGTCAACTGGAAAAGGGAACAGGCCTGGGCTGGTGTGGTCATCCTTGTCACGCCCGGGTGGGAGTTGCTGATAATCAGTTTTATGGCTTTTGTGAGGATGCCCGGGGTCCAGCTGCACCCAGGGTTTAGAGGCAGGCTTTCTGTCCTATGGCCATCAGTGTCCCTCAGCCTCTGCCCTACTGCCCGCCCCCCATCTGACAGCTCTATCCTGAAGTTGGAATTAGGAAGTGACATTCCTGCCCTTCGGGGAATTCAGGTGCTGCCATTTTCCATGCTGCTGCCCAGTCCCTTCCTGGCAGTCTGCTGACCCACAGGTCTTCCACGGGGAAGCTATGTCCAGTCAGGAACTGAGAGTCAGGTTGCCATTGCTTGAAGGGGTTGTGAGGAGGCTGGCCTGTCAGCTCAGGCCTCGGGGAATTAACTTTTCAGGATTTCCCACTTCAGGCTGGTCTGAGGCGTGAAGAAAGGAGTCTGGCTCATGCTGCAGATGCTGACTCCAAGCTAGCCTGGTGTGGATTGCTGTCCTCACCCAGGATCCCCAATGCTTACGACCAGCACTCCACGGTGGTACTGACGAGAGACCTCAGTTCTCTCCACCCTGGCTCTGGTGCCATCCCTGGACACAGGAGTGTGGAAAGGCCCCTGGGAGGCAGCAGGCCCTCGGCCAGGCTCTGCAGAGACCACCTGCCCTTAGCTGTGGCAGCTAAGACAGTTAAGTGACTTAGGAGCCAGGGCCCATAATGCAAATCTCTGGTTGTGATTTCATTTTCTTGGTGGAGGGATGTGTTATGGAGTACCTGAAGAGAAAAACTGCCGAGGAGAGGCCTGAATAAATCGATTGGAGACTATTTAGCACGAGCACAGCCCTGGCCTCCAGTTGCTTTGAGCTTTTAAGGGCAAAAACCACGACTGTGGAGTGTACAGAAAGCAAGTGTTTACAGAAACTGTTTACAGAGACGGAGAGATAACAGTAAATGATCAGGCGGTTGACCTTTTGCTCAGGGTCTCAATGTACAGGAATTTAGGGCTGGTCCAGAGGCCAGTTTTGCCCAAGGTAGTTTAAGCACCTAAAGTAGTCTTAGGGATTCTTTCATGAGGTGGCGTTAACTACAGTTCAGCATCCCTACGGCTGCAACCTGGTGCCCCACATACTGAGCAGAACCTGGACCACAGAGGCACATGCGCAGTCATACTGAGGCTTGAGAGAGACGTCCAAGGAAGCCAGGGTGTGCCTCCTGAAGTGCTCAATGGACAAGGCGTCCCGGTAGCCAGCGTATAGAGCATCCTCCACGCATTTACACGGGCTCTGAGAAGTTTGAGGTCAAGAAAATGGTGTAGCTGTTTGTTTGCTAAGGCTGCAATTAGTAAGTGCATGAACTCTGTAGTTTAGAAAGATGCAGGACTGAAGGCAGGGCCCCGTGACAGAGTGTTTCCTTAGCATTTGTGAGGCCCTGGTCTCCACCCTCAACACAAACACATACGCACGCATAAATCTAGGTGTAGTAGTGTGACCTATGACCCCTGCTACTTAGGAAGCCTAGGCAGGAGGATTGCTTCAGCCCAGGAATTTCAGGACAAACTGGGCAACTTAGCCAAACGCAGGCTGCAGAACGAAAGAGCAGAGTGTGTTGCTTCCCTGTTCTGGAGGCTGAGGCTGAGGCCCAGGGGCCGGCAGGGCTGGTTCTTCCCAGGCAGGCTTGGAGGCAGGACTCGCCGCTCCAGTCTCTGGAGGCTGCGGTGACCCGGGGGCGGCTCTTGACTTGTAGATGCACTGCCCAGCTCTGCCCCATCGTCACTTGTGTGGAAGTCCTTGTCTGCATTGCCTTTCTGTAAGGGCACAGGTCATGTTGCATGAAGAGGCTACTTTCAGTGTGAGCTCAACTGACTGCACTGTAATGACCTATTTCTAAATCGGGTCACACTTGAAGGTCTTGAACATGTACATTTTGAGGTGATGCAATTCAACCCACAGGGCTAGAATTTCCCACCTGTAAATTATATTTATTTATTTTTGGGGGTAGGAATCCAAAAATGTGATGATATAGTTTAGAGGAACCAGAAAACAAACTCCTAGGGCTGCAGAGAGATGGCTTAGTCGGTAAAGTGTTTGCTGGGAAAACAGAAAGATCACGTTTGACTCCAACACACACACACACACACACACACACACACACACACACACACACACACACACACAAGGAGCTTAACATTTGTAATCCCAGCTCTTGGGAGGTGAAGGGAAGAGGATCCCTGGGGTTTGGCCAGAGATGAATGGAATTGGTGAGCTCCAGAGATACGGAGAGACCCTGTTTCAGAAACAAAGGTAGAGAGTGATTAAGAAAGATCTCGGTGTTGAACTCTAGACTCCATGTGCCTAAGTACACACACACACACACACACACACACACACACACACACACACACACACACACACCCCACTTCAAATCTAGAGCTCTGCCTTTGAGTCTTCCTAAAGTCAGGTGCCACACTGGAGAATCTGTCATTGCTTAGAGGAGTCCTCTAGACATCATCAACCCCCGGGTGGCAGGTGGAGATGTCCATCTGGACATGTCCTCCCTGACTGGGAGGTGGAGGGTCAGCTCAGAGAGGGGACTCAAGAACTCTAGGAGAATGTACACCAGCCCCTGCCCAAAGACAAAACAATGGCCAGCACTTCTTCTTCAGCACAGGCCAGACCTTGGAAGAAGGCACTGTATCCCATAGAGTGCCTTCCAGACTGAGTGAAACAATTCCATTTCTCAATTCACACTCTGAAGCCCTGGGCCCTCTGTCCCCGTATGCCAGGGCACTGTCACTCTGGACAGGTGGGAATTTGTCACATGTCTGAGGCATGAATTTGATGCCCAGTCCTAGCACAAATGGGACATACCAAGGTTACCAAACAGTGAATGGAGCTAGGTGAGCATTCACCAACACAAACACTTGCCTCTTCTGTCTCATACACTCTGGAGAAGTAACCCAGGCTTTCCTGGGAAAGAACAGCCCTGTTGGAACACTCCCTTCTGATTAACTCAGGGAACCCGGAGAATAGAAGGGTTTTTATTAACACACTATGCCCAGCTGGTTCTCAACAAATCACTGAATCTGACACGAGCGTCTTAATAACCAGAGGCTCACTCAGATGCCACAATAGGGGACTGCTTTGACATCTTATTGACACAAAGAGTCACATTGAAGGAGACCAGACGGGTGACATTTAGATGCATTTAGATGAAAATCAGCCAGGCAGACAAGAGTGGGGGGCCTTGGGTCTAGAAGAAGGTCGAAGGGAGATTCTTAAATTTGAAATTGTAAAGAAAGAATTCATTAGTCCAGGCTATAATGCAGGCAGATGGTGTGATAAATAAGTTTAAAGAGTTAAAGTCAACAAACAACGAATATGGAATAGGCTTAAGCAAGTAGGGGATAGCATGGTTCAAGGGATTGATGGGTAAGGGCCCAAACATTTCACGGGCTACACTCCTCCTAGGTGTCCATCAACAGAAGGAAAAGTGGAATGGACAGACCAGAGTATTAGTCAGCCATAAAGAGGAATGGAACCCAGGCATTCACAGCAAAACGGATACAACTGGAGGATGCTGTGGTAAGTAAAGTAAGGCACACATCAAAGACAAGGGCCACACGTTTTCTCACACGTGAAAGCCTGAAGTCAACTGAATGTGGGATAGTGTCACAGAGGTTGGGGAGGGTGCAAAACGGAAAAGCGTAGTGAGATTCCAATCTTTTTTCTAGTTAAGCATTCCCCCCTGTGTGTGTGTGTGTGTGTATGAGTGAGTGTGTGTGTGAGTGAGTGTGTGTGTGTGTGTTTCTACTGTGTGGGTGCAAAACGGAAAAGCGTAGTGAGATTCCAATCTTTTTTCTAGTTAAGCATTCCCGTGTGTGTGTGTGTGTGTGTGTGTGTGTGTGTGTGTGTGTGTGTGTGTGTGTTTCTACTGTGTGGGTTCTAGAGACTTCACCTGCTAAGCCACCATGCATTCACGCTGGCCCCACAAGCTGCCTTTGAACCCAATCCCAAAGCTAACCCATAATATTTATAAACACGATTCCATTTTCTTACAGATGCTTTCCCCCTGCACCTCTTCTGCATGGCTTTACTCCCCTTTGCTCTAGGAACCATAGGCGACAAGGAGTGTTGGAAAGAGGCTCCCAGGCTTAGGGACAGGAGGTCAGTTCGATCCTGTTGGGCCCCTTACAGGTGGGACTTCAGGTCAAGCAGGGAGGACCTGTCAAGTCCTTCCTTAATTATCAGTCACAGTAGTGTGGGACACAGGGAGGGGACCAGGGGAAGGAAATGGGTGCTTAGGCCCTGACTTTTCAAGAGAAAGAGCAAGAAAGCAGAGTGTGTGAGGGCAGTTGGTCTCTGCCCACCTGGCACAGGAGACGGAATCGGAAGATGGTCCAAGGCAGGAAGAAGGCAGAGAAGGCGGAGTCTGAGTGATGCTCCCATCAGCACGTGCGTGGCCATGCAGCTTCCACAGGAAAACCTGCTTGTGATCCCTGGCTTCCGGGTGGGGTTCAAGCAAACCCTGCCTTTTCTTTTCGGGAAGATACAACTGTCCGAAAGCACTGCCCTGCAAGCTGGGGTGTTTAATAAAAAGGGAATTAATTAATTCATTAATTAAGAGCCACCCCGCTGTGCCTTACTTCCAGCCACTCCCCACCCCCACACTCCCATGGCTCCCCTGAGCATCTAGCTATTTGGGACTGACTGGCCCTGGTGGCAGGAGAATCAGGCTGCCTTCGTCTGTCTGTCAGTCTTTCTCTCTGCCATCTGTTTGTCATCTGTCTTATTATCCAGCAGTGCTGGAGATGGAACCCGGGCGTCACACACGCCAGGCAGTGCTCTGCCACTGAGTCACCGCTCCAGTCGGTTGTCTCAAACACTGTCATAAGCAATATTTCTTCATTCGAGGATGGATGGTGACTCCCCTTAAGTTGAGCCCCCAGTTTCTGCGACAGGGAAAGGACTGGTAGGGCGCCCAGCTCATCTGGGTTTCCGGGGATACCCCATTTAAAGCAGTAAACCCGTGCTCCTCAGTCCCGTGAAGCACACGCCACAGAACCCCCAAGTCCACCAGAACCACGAACCACCATGCACTGGAGGCTGTCCCGAGGGCTCTTCAGGCACTGTGGTGTCCTAACCTCCCATGACAGTTCCTTCTGAGGACCTCGACAGGCAAGTTCCTCAAGGCGTGACTCTGCACCTCTCCCTCCCCACCCTGACTCCTGGCCACCCTGTCATGGAGTGTGGTGTGTGTGTGTGTGTGTGTGTGTGTGTGTGTGTGTGTGTGTGTGTTTTCAATGCTACATTGAACTCAGAGCCTTGCACATGCTAAGCAAGCACTCTGCTGTTGAGTTACAGCCCAAGCCCAAGTACATATTTATACACACATATACATGCATGTAAATATACGTTTGATTCTTTTTTCCTGAGATAGGGTCCCATGTAGTCAGAATGGCCTCAAACTTACTCTGTCGCCTAGGACTCCTGAACTTCATATCCTTGGACTTCCACGACCAAATGCTGAGATTACAGGCATATGCCATCATGCCTAGTTTAAGCAATACTAGGAATCAAACCCAGGGCTCCATGCATGCTAATACGTCCCCAAATATATATCTACCTACGGATGCTAGAGCACTTTACCACTCCTAGCTAAGGCTCATGGAAGGGCCTGAACCTTGAAAACAGTGAACAAGAAAAGATGGATGTGAGTGTCTGTGCTATGCTTCATCTTAGTCTGTCCTATGTCACTGTAACGGAACACCACAGACTTGGACAAATACAAACAAGAGATTTATTTCTTACAGTTCTGAAGGCCAGAAGGGCCAAGATTACCGGGCTGGCATCAAGCAAGGAACTTCTCGCTGCTCCATTCCAGGTTGAAAGCAGGAGAGAATCAGGGGTTGGGAAGGGGCTGAATTCATCTTGTCACCAGGAACCCACTCCAGGGGCGGGTTCCCTCCGTCCCATGGTGGAGTGCCAATCCAATTGTGAGGCACAGCCTGGAGACGGGTCCCTTTTGAAAGGTCTGCCTCTAACACCAGTGGCTCAAACTGTGAAGTACCTCTCCAGTGTGTCAACTTTGCAGGGTGCATTTGAACCCCAGCCACTCAAACGCCTACAACTACAAATCTCCCAGAGACATTCTGCATCTCCCTTAGGGTTTCCACTGGCCATGGCACATACCTCCCACCGAGGATGGACCATGCTGAAGGTTGCAAATATTCTCAGAAATGTGATGCCGTACAACCTGACTTTCCCTGGGGTCAAACTTGAAATGGTTGCTCTTGAAAATGAGCCAATCCCAATCTTTAAAGGCAAGAGTCAGGCTGTGTGCTGGGGTGACACACACGCGCTATCCCAGCACTCTTAAGCTGAGGCAGAATGATCCTGAGTTTGAGGTCAGCCTGGGCTACATAGCAAGAACCTCCCTCAGAAAACAAACAGAATAAATTAAAAAGAAAGAAAATCAGAGTTGGTCTGGAGGTCTGAGCCTGGGGGGGGGGGCTCAGTGGCAGCATGGTGCTGAGCAACGGCCAGCTCTAGGCTTAGCACTGAGAAGTGAAGTCACAGCAAAGGCCATGCCAACCAGGGACATTCTGTTTTCTCGCTTTCCTCATGAATGTGTCAATGCGGGACTGATGTAGACATTTTTAAGGGTGCTTGGAACTCAATTGTCACCAGCAACTGGGCATCACCAGGCCCAGGACCTCAGGTCAAATTCCCCAAGAATCTCTTTTTGCTACAAAATGATCATTCTGGGCCACTCTACAAATGGAGGGAAGAGTTTCTTTTATAATGTTTAACTCTTAACATCGTAAATCTGAGATGTCTGCATTCCTTCCCATAATTCCAAAAGAGTCTTTCTTCGTGCTCTCTGAAGGAGAAAAACCAGGCATTGCACCTGCCTTCCAGACTGCCTGGGGCTTCAGCCCGCTCTTAAGCTTCCCTGCCTCCTGAGTCCCCTCAACCAGGGCACCGAGTGCCTGCCCAGGCCCTTTCCACTCTGCCCATGCTGTGGCTTCTTTCACCGGCTCTTAGGTTTCCCAGGCTGGTCACACGGCTAGCGCACAATCACAGTGTGGCTCATTATTGACCTCAGCATGAGCCAATCTTTATCAAAACCCTGAAGTGGGCGACTCTGTCAAGGTGCCACTGTGGCTCGCAGCCCAGTTCCTTACAAAGTCACGGGCGCCACAGCTGGAGCCGTGGTGTCACAGGAGGGTGATCTGAGAGCTTGTTTGATTGCCTTGTGTTTGATCGCTGCAGAGTTACTCACTATTCCTCAGACCGCGGTTATGAATGAACATGAATCAGATAGCAGTCAAAGTTCCCCGGGGTGGCTTCCTGTCTCCCCTAAAGTGAAAGCATGCCGTGGGGGCCCTCTCACCCCCCTGCCTGGGCATCGCTCTTGTGGGGCTCAGGAGGGGAACTATCACCTGGGTGGAACCACACAGTCTTACACTTGTTGAAGTCTACAAAGTTCATAGTGCCGGACCCCTGGGCTCGGAGCCCTCTCCCTAAGCAACGCGTGACCCTGTGAATTATGGAAAGGGAGTCGTGTGAGTCACTGCACGTTACAGGAGAGAAGGTGGAGACTCTCCACTCCTTCCTGTCATCTCTGGTTCTCAAGACCTAAACGGGTCCTTTTGGCCAAGCAAGATTTTCTTGGTGTGGCTGAACTCGGGTCCCTTTCTGGGCTGGCCCTGAGAGTACTCAGCGAACCAGATCTGCTCCTAGGACTGTGGTGGAGCCATGCCAGGGCATTGCTTTGGTGGAGTCAGGATGTGACAAGTGGCTTGGGAACCTCTTCAGCCTGAGGGACTGCGGGTCCTCCAAGCTTCTGCCGCCCTCTTTGACAGGGCCTCCGTCGCCTTCCTCCCTGTTCTCAGGGCTCTGCCCCACCCTGTGCCTCGATGCTGTTATCAGTTCTGCCTCCCACCAGGGCTTCTAGCAAGTTGAGGCGGGGTGGGGGTGGGGGGAGGCATGCAGCCACTTGGACCATGTAAGGTCTTGGTTTGGAGCCTGGGCTCCTCTCCTGTTGACCTCTTTCTCTAGAGTTCCTGCCATCAGTGGATAAAGGATTTACCAAATAGCCTGCTTCCTAGAGGCCGCAACCGTGGGAGAGATGCTCTGGGCACAAACAGCCACGGCACAGTGTTAAGTCCTTCCTCGCTCTCTCTATAGAAGGAGGCTTGAGGTGACCTACACCCTCATTGCACAGGGGAGGAAAGGGATGTCCAGGAAGACAGATGGTTTGTATTGTGTCTCGTGGTTAGTTCTTGGCTAGAGCAGAGTCCTGGGTCACCCCTGTAAGGGGCTCATTGATTCACTGAAGTCATGTCAGTCCCAAAGACATGTATGTCTTCAGGATTAGACGGGCATGGCAGGAAAACTACTTGAGGCCGTGCCTCTCCCTTCCCCGTCACGTCCTCATGCCAGAGCAGTACCTGACACACACGAGGACCTCAGTGAAGGTCAGCTGTTGGTTGACTGGTGAGCTCCACTCAGTGCCCTTTCTATGGCTTTGCCAAGCCTGAGTCAATAGTCAGACCTCTGGACTCTTACTGAAATGGATCAGGTAGTCACCGAGGAGACAAACAAAGAGGGTGATTGTGACTCACCTCCCCTGCCTTTGGCACACAGAGCGGTCGGTTACCTCACCCACCTCCAGGCAGGAAGAATTGCTGAGTTACTCATTTGCTGTAGAACCCGGTGTGGCTTCAAGTTCTCCGTGACCATCCATGAGGCTCTGTTGAGAATCCAAAGTCAGATGGGTGAACACTGTGTCGCTACGCAAAGCGGCCTACACGTGTGATCTGGGCTTTGTGCAAAGGGCCGAAGGGATTCACACGCCAGCGAGCACATGGTGGTGGCACCCCTCGAGGTTAGCTTGATTTGGACTCGTGTTTCTTCAGGGAAGGTAGCATGATTTTGTGTGGTGTAAACTACTTCTAGCATCCATTTGAAATACAAGTTAAATATACATATTTTTAATAGCCTCCCCGAGAATTCAAAATGGTTTTGTGGTCTCACCTCCTTTTCTGGCTTCTCTGTGTCTTCCTTCTCTCTTCCTCTTCTGACTGGGCTGCAGCTAGTAGACCCAGGGGTTCAAATGTCACTCATAGTAAAATGGCCCAAATGCAGTCAGTGATACAGACGACGAGTTGAGCTTCAGATATTGGCCCCTAAGGAATGAGGTCAAAGGTTTTGTCAGCTAGGAGACCAAATAGCTTTCTGGTTCCATGAACACAAATTGCTCCTCCAACCAACAACCTTCTTTTTAATAACCTACTTTCCCAGGCCCGCACCCTCAGTGACATAGGCTCTTTAGCATCTAAATGGCCAGGCCTTCTCGGGGGCAGTGCACAGAGCTCTAACACACCGAGAGGCAGCTGCCCCAAGTTGAGGATGCTTCCCAGTTTCCCCGGGGCACTTCCTTATTGAGGGCCTCCCTTGGAGGGGGAGGTAGGAAGTGAGAGAGGAAGGGGGGGGGAGGAGAAAGTGAGGTTCACAGAGGAGCAGACAGCAAGCGGCTTTGTAAAGAAACCAACGGAATCTGCCACAGTTTTATTAATAGTGATCTCCCAATGCTCTGGGCATCTCTACACAGAGCTTCCGGGCTTTTGCCTCACCGTAACGAAGATGGGCTGAAAATGTCCCTGTTCCTGTTCCCACAGGTGTCTGGCATCCTTAGACGGCTCTCGGGGAAAGCCCCCAGGTGCTGGAGGAGGCTGCAGAAGGATAAGGTCTCACCACTGGAGGAATAGTAGGCTAACTGTGGAGCCCGCTCTCCCTCTCTCCCTCCCTCCCCCCTTCCTTCCTCCCTCCCTCCCTCCCTTCCTCCCCCCTTCCTTCTTTCCTCCCTCCCTCCCTCCCTCCCTCCCTCCCCCCTCCCTTCCTCCCTCCTTTCCTTCCTTTTGATCAGTTCATGTAGCCCAGGCTGTCCTTGAACTTGTGGCATAACTAAGAATGACCTTGGACCTCTGACCTTCCTACCTCCACCAGCTGAGTTCTGGGATTCTGGGGATGCATCTCCACACCTGGTTTGTCTGGTGCTGGGGGTGTCAAACACATGACTGGCCCATGCTCACCCAGCTGGCCTTCTTCCAACTGAGCCCCCTCGGCAGCCTTTGGGCACCAGTCCCGAGCCGAGGGAGTTCGGTCAGGAAGCTGGCTGGAGTCTGTGCTTCCCGGTCAGGTAGGATTTTTGGAGCCACTGACTTCAGGGCCTTCTCATGAAGGAGCCTCAGGGGATTCTGCTCCCGGCTGCTGTGGGGGTGGGGAGGGCCCAAGAGATGGGGACTTCAGAGGCTGCACAGATTTGCAGCTCCACCACCTGGCCATGAACCGGCTGGTCTGTCGGGGATGGGGGTGCAGAGGGCAGATTCGAAAGGAGCGAACAGAGCAAGCTGAGGCGGGGGGGGGAGGGGAGACCTGCAGGCTCCACAGCCCGCATCACTCTCCCTGAGCCACAGAGCCTGAAAGGCCAGTTTGGTGAATGGGTGGAGCAGAAAGATTTCTCTGGAAAGGTTGGAGCCAACAGGAAGATAATTGCTGAGGCTCCCTCTGCGTGGTGATGTCCAGATGGGCCCTCTCATTTCTGCTCCTTTCTCCCAGGCTGAAGTAACAGCTTCAGCTTCATGAGAAGAAAGGGCTTCACCTGGACCCGTGTGCAGAGTCAAAGAGGGGCCTTCCGCTGTTTGTAGACAAGTTTTCAGAGAGTTGCCCTTGCCCAAGGCTGGGGCCTGTGTCTCTGTCCTGCGGGTATGGGGAAAGCCAGATGACCTTCTCTGGGTCTAGGTGAGGTAAAGATGTGTCCTCCATCATCTCAAAAAGACTGGACACCTGTCCAGGGACCCTCTCTCATTTCTGGACAGTATTGCCTGTTATGGTGGGAATTCCACCCAAGACCCCTCCCCTATCTCCCTCCAAGCCCTGATGCATCTCGGAAAGCCCCCCAAATGATGGCCCCTCCCCCAGAGATGTTCAGGACCACTCCTACAGGGTATTTAAACTGCCCCTTAGAAAATAGACTTGTGGTTTTTCCGGTCTCCGTTTTCTGTATCCTCCCTGGGGGACTGGAAGGCCATCCAGGAACCTTGTATCCGTTAAACGTGAGCTTTTTCTAATTCGGTTTGATTTGGATTTTCTCTTTGGTGGAGAGCCTTATGGGGTGTAGAAACTTTTCATTGCCCGGAGATGCTTTCTTCCAGGAATTGGAGGCCCTGACCCTGTCAGAAAGGCACCTCTCTGCCTCATAAAGCTGTTTCTCAGCAGTCCCTTTCCAGTCACCTCAGAGGCGTCAATCTTCGGGAAACTCTGCGAATGCGTCTCTATCCCCTTCCATGACTGTGTTCGAGGTGCTAACTCTGGGGTCCAGGACCCAGCTCAATCTGGACCCACCCACCTCAGTAGCCTCAGGCTAGACCATCACTTCCTACTCCCCCCACTGAGGCAGAACCCCAGCCCAGCTGCCTCTGCTCATCATGGCTTCAGAACACCCCAAAATGGGCCGGTTTGCCGCCAGTCCTCTGCTCCCATTCAGGAGGCAGCCCGTGTGATCCTTCCGGCCCGCCATTCCTTCTAGTCCTCTGCAGTCTCTTTTGTGTGTAGCCCCACCCCCGTCTCTGCTGACTGCCCTGCCTTGGCTTTGAGCCTCACGTTCCAGAAGCATCCAAGACTATGCTGCTCGGAGCAGCTTCACCTGTTACCTTCCTGACAGCGGATTCAACCCTCACAGAGCAGACACCGCGCCTCGTTTCTCGAGACAGGGTTTCTCTGTGTAGCCCTGGCTGTCCTAAACTCACTGAGCAGACCAGGCTGACTTCAAATTCCGAGATCCGGCTGCCTCTGCCTCCCGGCGTTAAAGGTGTGTGTCACCACCACCTGACCGTTTCCCATCTCTTCAAGCCCTCCTTGCGTCCATGCCTTGCCCCTCCCTTGCAGCACAGGGATGCCTGCAAAGTTCCTGCAGCCTGGTGCCAGCACAGGCCCTGCCCGGGGCTGAAGCTCAGCGGCAAGAGAAGGAAGTGGTGAGGAAGGAGGAAGGTTCTAGACTTAGGCAGGAGCTTATCTTAGTTGTACCTGTAGGTCGCTGGCAGACCCGGGGTAATGCCAGAGATGCCCACTGCCACTCCTGCCTGAGAGGGCCAGCCTGAGACAGCCCTCAGTGCCACTCTTAGCCCTCTTGCTTGCTTGGGCTCCTGCTGACCCAGCTACTGCCTCTGAGATATCCCTCCCTGCTCAAGCCTACTCCTCAATCCACCCGCTGCTGAGGTGCTTGGCCTGAGGCATAATAAAATACAATGGGGGACGGGGAAGCCCCCAGAACCTAGGAGGGCTCACAGTCTAGGAGAGGAGACAGAGGCCAAGGAATAGTAACTTAAATCACATCTGTTTAGAAACCATGACATGGCCCGAGGGGACAGTGGCTCTTAAAATAAGGGCCAAGCAACTAAAAACGCGCACCCTTCACAAAGAACCGAGCGGCCAGACAGTGGCTCCTGTTGAGCAAGCCCTTTGCCTGCCTCTGCCACCTCAACTATGCTAGCGCTGACCCCAGGGCATTGGGCAGTGCTTGCTGACAAAGGATATGTATCATCTCCACTTAATGAGGACCTCCCCGGCAGGTACCGGGAGAAGAGCGAGGGGTGTTCACTGCGGCCCTGTGGGTCAACGGTGTGGTCTGCAGGAAACATAGGTGTCTAGTTGTCGGAGGAAGGGGGCCAGCAATGGGATGGATAGTCACACACAAAAGGACTCTGCATCAGCAAGAGTTAGCGGGCTGGATACGCACAACAGGCATACAGACCATAGACCCACGCGGAATGAAGGCTCAGATCAGGGCTTGTGGCGCCCGGCCAGTTTTGGAAATCTGCTGGGGTTCTTTTTTTTGTACACAGACTCTCTAGGTTGTCCAGGCTGGCCTTGAGCTTGTAATCTTCCTGCCTCTGCCTCCCAAGTGAAGGAATTACAGGAATGTGCCACCGTGCCTGACTCATCTACATGCGTTAAAGATCACCCCGAACTGTGCTACGTTACTTTCAAGGTGATTGTCTATATGGAGACAGAGATGCATGTGCATTCTACAAACACGTGCATATCTAAGAACGGGCATCAGATACATTATAGTTGGTGCCTGCTGGGAGAGGATGGAGTGGAGATTAGAGGGAAAGGTAAAAATGCAGTAATAGCCGGGCGTTGGTGGTGCACGCCTTTAATCCCAGCACTCGGGAGGCAGAGGCAGGTGGATCTCTGTGAGTTCGAGGCCAGCCTGGTCTACAAAGTCTCCAAAGCTACAGAGAAACCTTGTCTCGAAAAACCAAAAAAAAAAAAAAAATGCAATAGTACCTGCTTGAAAGGGCTTTGCACAACCTGGTCGTAATTGTACACCCCAGTCAGCTTCTTCCTCTGCTGCCATGGTACCACAGAAAACAAGGCCACACAATTCCACCGGCCAACCTGAAACACCGAGCGAGCGTCTCAGGGAATTCTGCTCTCTCTTTCTAGAGGTCTTCACTCAAGTCTCCCGCATGAGGGCCAAGAGTCTTGACACTTAGAGGTGGGAAAGCCACCCCAGCCACACAACTTCATACAATGAGAGGAATGGAGGCTTGCTCTAGCGCCCACCCCCACTTCCTGCCCCAGTCCCTGCCAGGCTCGTTTGCCGCCACTCAAGGCAGTGTTCCCCCGTGTTTGTTTGAAGGGCTTGGCTGTGTTTGTCTGAAGCAATGCCTGGTGCCCGTGTGTGGTTCAAGGAGAAGGGCTCCTAATGAGTGGAGAGGCCCTGTCCTGCTCTGTCAATGTTGTTGAGTGTTTTTCTCTTTCCAGGACAACGGTCCTCAAAGCTCGGATGAGCTCACCGGCTCTGGACAGGTGAGAGCAGGACCCAGGCTTCAGTGGGAGGGATCCTGGTATGATGTCACCGTGGTACTGAGGCACAAGAAGGGATTGAAGGGACTGTCTTTCCCACAGCCTCTTCGCGGTATTCACTGGCTCTAACTGCAGCAGGTTCAGAACACATGTCCTGTGTGGGCACACGGTGCTGATGTCAACAGTTTGCTGCGACTGCAGGTCCATAAAGCTACTGACAGGAGAATTGCACAGGTGTCCGCGTGGGCCCTGGCCAGGGTTTATGACTGCTAGAAGATGAGGTGGGGCAGTCAGTCCTCAGAGAGGCAGCTTTCACAACGATTTCTGTGAGTGCCCCCCAGTCCTTCATGAATCACTTGCTTCTAATTGTGTTGTCGTTTTTATTAAATCACAGTGCGTGTACTTGGGGGAATTGCACATGTCAAAAGAATGGGCTCTTAGAACTTATACATGCCTGTGGAATTAGCACAGAGCATTACCAGACCACAGAAGCCCCTTCACACATATCCCTTAGACCACAGAAGGGAGCAATCTGTGTGTGTGTATGTGTGTATGTGTGTGTCTGTTTGAATGTGTGTATATGTGTATATGTGTGTGTGCTATATGTGTGTGGTGTGTGTGTGTCTATGTGTGTATCATGTGTGTGTGTATATATGTGTGTGTATATGTGTATGTGTATATGTGTGTGTGTGTGGTGCATGTGTATCTATATGTGTATGTATGTGATGTGTGTATATGTGTAAGTATGTGGTGTGCGTATGTATATGTGTATATGTGTGTATGTATGTGGTATGTGTGTGTATGTATATATGCATGTGTGTGTATGTATATGCTTGTGTACGTATATGTGTGTATATATGTGGTATATGTGTATATGTATATATGCATGTGTGTATGTGTATGCTTGTGTGTATGTATATGTGTATATGTGTGTATATGTATGTATGTGTGAGTATGTGTAGTGGTGTGTATATGTGTATATGTGTTTGTGTGTGTATGTATATGGTATGTGCATGTGTGTATATGTGTATATGTGTGTGTATGTGTTTGTGTGTGTATGTATATGGTATGTGTATGTGTGTGTATGTGTATATGTGTGTGTATGTGTATATGTGTGTGTATGTGTATATGGTATATGTATGTGTGTGTGTATATGTATGTGTGAGTATGCATGTGTGTATGTGTGTATGTATATGGTATGTGTATATGTGTATATGTGTGTATGTGTATATGTGTGTGTATGTGTTTGTGCGTGTATGTATATGGTATGTGTATATGTGTGTGTATGTGTATATGTGTGTGTATGTGTATATGTGTGTATATGTATATGGTATGTGTATGTGTGTGTATGTGTATATGTATGTATGTGTGAGTATGCATGTGTGTATGTGTGTATGTATGTGGTATGTGTATATGTGTGTATGTGTGTGTATGTGTATATGTGTGTGTATGTGTTTGTGCGTGTATGTATATGGTATGTGTGTGTGTATGTGTATATGTATGTATGTGTGAGTATGCATGTGTGTATGTGTGTATGTATATGGTATGTGTATATGTGTATATGTGTGTGTATGTGTATATGTGTGTATCTATGTGTATATGTGTGTGTGTATGTGTGTGTGTGTGTGCGCAGGTTCCTGTGTGCATTCATGTGAAGGACAGGTTCCAGCATCAGATGTCTTCCTCTTTCCTGTCCATCTTATTCTGGGGGACAGGATGTCTCACTGAGTCTGGAGCTCATCAGTTGACTATGCTGACTGGCTTGTATGCTCAGGGATCTACCTGTCTTGTCTGCCCAGCACTGAGATTACAGGCCTGCCTTGTCTCGTGGGTGCTGGGGATCTGAACTCATGTCCTCATGCTTGCACATCAAGCATTTTATCCAATTAGTCATCTGCCCAGCCACCCCTCACCTCAGTTTTGACTTTATCAACATCAGGGGCAGAGAAGCCAACAGCCACGAAAGCCTGCACCCCCTGACTCTGTTGTCGCCTGCTGGATTTGGGAAGCCAGCTGGCACATGCTTGAGTGTGCCTCCTGAGTCCTTTACTGACATGGATGAGATAGATGGCCGCTGGTTCTGTCTGTGGCCAGCCAGAGAGGCAGGTGTCTGGGGGAGAAAAACGAGCCTCTGGAGAAGGTCAGTTTTCAACCAGCAGAATGAAAAGGAAACAAGACAGCAATCTTTCTCCCACAGGCTGTTTGTCTCCAACTTGGAACTATTGCAAAGTATGCCCAGTTGGCTCTTGGGAAGAACACCACTCAGTTCTAATATGCACGTATCATTTAAGATCAATTCTCCTTTGAAATGAGCTCCCTTGTCCCCACTGCACTGAATGAGAGATAGACAAGGGACCAGCCGTATTTCCAACCTGGGGGCTGCTGAGGCTTGCAGGGAAATAAGTGGCTGGCTTAGTTACTAAGCCCCCTCCAACCCCCCACGGAGTTGGCAGAAATCTAGCCGATCAGCAGGGGACCCAGGCCGGTTCCCAGCTTACCCTGGACCAGCAACAAGCAAGCACTAGGCAGTGACTGAAGTGCTTTGCTGAGTACATGACTCAGGCTTGGGACATAGACCCTCTCCCCACACTGAGGCCTCTGGAGGAAAGCGCCTCCCTCTATGGTGTGGCCTCTGAACTTTAAAGATGGGCTGCTGGAAGCCCATCGTGTGTGGGTAGCCACACAGGAGAAGCAGGGTTTGCTGCGCTCAGATTGCTCTCAGACCTTCGATTATGGAAATTCTCTTTTTTTTACCTTAGATGTGTTTCTCCCTTGTGAAAAAGAGTGGCATAAGCTATTTAACTCCCACTGCTTTTCTTAAGGGTATCTTTGTCAGAGTGCTGAGGTACAGCCAGTCACAGAGCACTCAGTAAATAGCCACAGGACAGACTTTTCTCATAGCCCAGTCACTACTTACTCAGCAGCTTCTGGGCTCCAGAAGGTTCCCAGTTTTATTTACTGCCTCAAAAGGTAGAACAGCCTTTTCTATTTGACACATGAGGAACCTGAGTAACCCAGTTAGTAAACAGCAGTGTTGGGATTTGACAAGGGGCATATGCCTCCAATGCCCACGTTCTCCACAGAGAAAGTCAGCACAAATGCTGGTATGGGGTGGGAGGGGGGGAAGTTTGGGGTGGGAGGTGTGTGGGGGGTCTTTGCACCTTAGTGAAAGTCCTCAGGGTAGCATAAACCATGAAGTAAAGAAGGTAGACTTAACACCCCTAACACTCTTATAAGAGCTGTCCATTAGCACAAGAACCACAGCCCTGGGGGATCTTGGGAGTCCCTGAGCCCTTCCCTCATTGGACAGTGAGAAAACCCATTTAAAGAGGATATGCAACTAGCCCAGGCCTAACCAGTATAAAATGAGGGGGTTACCTCATGAGTCCTTACCCGTATCCTAGGGCGTTCCCTTTGCCAGTGGCCCTGAAGTCTCTCTCCCTCTGCCTTGTCTTCCTTGCAGCAGGCAGGTTTGATGTAGGCAGAGGACACACCAGAGCAGAGTCACCAGAAAGCAGGGGACCCCGGAACGACTTGCAGGGCCCCAGGGCTGAGGCCTCTGTGCTCCTCATGATCCTAATGAACTTACTGACTTTGAGAGTGAGCTCTGGACGCACTCCGTTCCTTTGGCCTTTCCTGGCACCGCTCAGTGCTCACTGCTATGCAGAGGGCACCTGGCTCCTTCTAGATACTGGGTAAACATTGCCCAGCAGAGAGGGACTCCGGGACATCTGGAGAGGAGGAAATCTCCTGAAGACTTTGACCTCTAGGATGAGATCATGGGCTTTAGAAGCAAAAACATTTTATAGATCCAATAAATACAACACAACCTGGCTATTATGTAACGTCAGGTGTTGTGGTACTCTGCCATGAATTCTCCACTGGAGCAGGAAGCAAAAAGAAAATCCATTTCAGGACAGTGACCTGTCCAAGGTCACAGCCAGATAAGGATGGCATCAAGGATGGGTCCCAGGGCAGTTATGGAGCCTGCTGGCCTCTCTACCTGCCCCACCCATGTCCCTCAAAACTTCTCCATCCTGCAGGCATAGCTGAAACCAGCCTGTCTCACTCATGCCCCGGTGGGGGTGCTGCCCCAATGGAGATGTCTGGGCTCTGACCTGGTGCCAATGACAAACAATCCTGCTATAAGATAGTCATGTGCCATGGAGCACTGAGGTCAGACATCTGTAGTTCCCAAGCAGAGAAACTCAGCACAGTTTGCCAAGGTCATGCAGCTGCTAAATGACAATGCTGACAAGAGCCAAATGCTGGTGAGAGCCGGCAGCTCCATGAAGCATAGTGACAGCCAGGAGCGTCTTCTCAACACATGTGACGGTGCAGCTGTCTTCCCAGGATGTGCCCTTGCACAGGAAAAATGTGCAAGTACTTCAAGTCAGTTATTGAGTTGGGGACAGTCCCTCCACAGGGCTGGGACATTCCAATAGAAGGGACACAGAGGCCTCTCACCTAGGGAGGGGGACACATAGCTTTGGTATTAACTTGAAGAGTTGTCATATTTGGAGTGACACAGAATAGGATGATTCCACCAGCCAGTTCTTCAGTTTAAATATCTCACGGGCCTCAGCTAGGTATCCTTGGACAAGATGGTTAGGACCTGACTGTCCATGTCATTCTCTGTCATGCCCAAACTTGTGAGTGTCCTTCCTGGAAGGTGGGTCTCCAGGCTGAAAGTAGCATCCAGACACACCAGCTGGCCTTACCCTGGTACTATAGCTGCATGAAGGTGGTCAAAGGTAGCGCTTTGGTAGCCAAGAGGAATTTCCCACTTAGTGACTGGGACACAACAAGTGTGATGACTATTTGCAAAGCCATGCATGTTGGGAGAAACAAGCTGTAGCCAGAATTCAATGTTACAAGCTAGTGACAGGGGCTTGGGAAAGTGCTATGAGCAATCAGTCCTGATAGCCAGCTGCTTGCCTAGCAACTCCAACTTCTATTGTATTAGAGTTGATCTTGAACTCAGAAGTAGGAGGCCCTGTGGGGGTGGGAAGGTCGTTCTGTTGTCTGTCTCTCAGCTGGGTGAAGAAGTCTGCCCTGCAGGCAGCCCACTGCTTTCCTCTCCTCCCGAGATGAATCAGCTCCTGGGGAATACTTAGGCCTTGGGAAACAGGGAGAAAGCCCTGACCGGTGAGCCATAGCTGAATGGAGGTACTGTTTCTTTTGCTGGACCAGTTTCCAAAGCTGTCCCATTATTTTCATCCAAAGAGCTCAAGCTTGTCTCGAGTGCTTGCCCATCCAACCACTGTCCCCGAAAGTAGTAAGACCGTTTATGTCCCGTCAGCAACCTTCTCAGACCAGCAGGGAGCCATTTACAGCAGGGGAGTGATGACAGGTGACCTATCACGTGTGACAGATTTGGGGTGCGGTGGATCTATGCTTCTCTTCAGGGCTGACAGCTGCCTCTATATCTGACTTCTCACCTACTGACTGGCTGTGGAGAGACTATGGAGCCTACCCAGGATGTGAGTCAGCACCCTGGAGAGCTGTGCCCACCCTCGTCCTGTGAGATCAGCAAGGATGCAGGCCTGTGTAGCCCCAGGGATGCTGCAAGAGGGAAGAAACCCCTGTCACTAGCCAAACCCTCAGAAAATCCAGTTGAAGTGACCCTCACAAAGGCTGGGGAATGCTGCAACACACGAGAAACCAGGCAACGAAGAGCAGCTTTGAGGACAGTCTTACTGTGCGCGCTCAGGCAATGCTTGGCAAAGCTCAGCTGTGTCAGCAGTGCTGCCTCCTATGTACGAGGCTCCGCTCTTTCTAAAGGCCTGCCACTGCAAGGGGGGGGGGTGAAGCGTCACTTCCTGGGCTCCCTGGAGCTGTTCTCACAGACGCGCTAGTGCTGCATGACTGAAAGTTCCAGATTCAAAGGCGTGGGAAGTGAGGCACCTGCAGTGTCCAACTCAGGCTTCCAGAGGGACCAGCTGATCAACTGTCCTCATGTTGGAGGTGATGCCACAGAGGAACAACACAAGCATTCAGGCCGCAGCCGAGAGGCCAGTTAGACTTCTGGTCTACCTCAATGGCAGGATGAGTAGTGAGCCACTAGGAAATTGCTTAACACTCAACACTGGGAGCTCTTTGGGAAGACCCTGACTCAGTAGGTCTGGGTGGAGCAGGAATCACTGACCTCTAACGATGCCATTATTCACAGGAGGCCTCCTCAGAACTGCTAGGTGTCCAGTGCCATTGGTCTGAAAGGCTCCAGGGAGAGCTCACTGTCTACATGGAACATCCTGTCTATCACCAAGGCCGCCCACTTGCCTAGCTACCAGCTGACAGCACTGGCTATTTTCCCACCATGCTTGGCACCTTCTCGAGGGTGTCCAGGCAGCAGATGACAAAATCTAGCCTTCTGTCTGGAAAATGGAAAACTCCTTTCTGCAGGGCCAGTATGCGCCTTATCAGGAACAAGCCACAGAAGAGAAATGGCCCATGTTTCCCGAGGCTGGCCTAGAGGACAGCTACACTTCTGCCTGCCCTTGCGTTTGCCCCCGGGGCAGATTTGAGTGGGGAAGTTAGTTCATTGGTTACTTGTTCCCTCAGGTCACATTGCTTTAGCATCTACTTGCTGTTAGGAACTAGGGGACACTCCTGGTGCCCATGGAATGCTGTACTTTGCCCCCAGAAAATGCTGTCATAAGTGGGGTTCCTTTTTATGGTGGTGTCATAGCCACAGCCCTCTTAGAGTGTCATAGTCCACGCAGGTTGCTATAACAAAACACCACAAACACACATACACACACACACACACACACACACACACACACACACCACATACATCACACACACACACCACAAAAAAAAAACAACCCAAACAAACCATGAAGAACAGAAATTTACTTCTCACAGTGCTAGAGGCTACCAAACCCAAGATCAAGAACCCAGGAAATCCTGCTTCCTGGTACACGATGGCACCTTCTCACAGGTGTGCTGGGTCCTCACACAGTGAAAAGCTCTTTTGAAGGACAGGAACCCTGTTCACATAAGCTCCACCCTCACACAAAGCACTTCCCAGAGACCCCGGCTCCTAATGCCACCATCCTGGCTTTAGACTTCATCAGATGGAATGAGGGGACAGAGGTGTTCAATACCATACAGCAGAGGGTCTGCCCTGGGAAACTGCTCCTGGGGTGAGCCATGGTTACCAAGGGAAAGTGCACTCACAATTCTCCAAATAGAACCCAGATAGACTTGGAGAATACCATCTGTTCGTAGATCAGACACTGTCTGCATGATCTAGCCCTTGGAAGTGCCTGGGGGAGGCCAGGGGCAAAGCCTAGGATCAAATTCCAGGAATCTCCACATGAATCCTGAAGTGGCGGCTTCAAGCAGATTTCCTCATTGAAAGGTCTAGCACCTTCAAGGTGCCCACGGTGCCAGATCCCTGGATGGCACAGCCACAGGTCCAGGCAAGAACAGAGTGGCATGAGCAGACCATGATGCTCTTTGGGTGTGGTCAATTTTCCCAGTCAAAACTCAAAAACTCTTATTACAGAACTTTGAACTGGAAGGGAAAAAATTGTTGGCTACTCTTGTCCTCACTTGGGTGACCCAGCGAGGCATGGCGTGTGCTAACTAGAAGACTCTTGGAGATGGCAAAGCCCAGCAGTTCAGGGTTACGTGCTCAGTCATACCATGCAGCCAGTCTGAGCGACACATTCCTACCCTGAGGTTGTTGAGTATGGTGACTGTAGACCCATTATACTCACAGCCCAAATCATTCCAAGAAGCACCCCAAATGATGCACTGTCCCTTACTCAGATCTCATGTTTGATACTGATATTTGTGGACACTTACCCCTTTCCCCCAAAAAACCACTTTATTGTTTTAAACAGGAATTGAGCTTAAGTAAAAGTATAATGAAAAACTAAGAATGGAGTTTCACACAAATTCTCTAAGTTTACCAAATGGAGTCCGTGCTGGAGGGGCAGACGTAGGGGAAAGAAGGGACACTGCACATTTGGGAGCAGATGCTCATGAGTTCGAAGACTGCAGGAAGAGCAGAGTCTACTGAAGCACCCCAGGGCCTCTCCTCTGAGCACGTGAATATGCGGAATCAGGGATGCTGATGGGGACACTCCCTCAGCTTGCTCTCAGACAGAGCAGCTAGGAATAAATACAGCGTGGTGTAAACCTGAGGTGTGAGGTGTCACCTACTCACAATGCTCCTTTCTCTCCCAAATATGCACCGATAGCGAGTTTCAAATCCAACACCTCCATGCCTTGGCTCATTCCTGATCCAGACCCAGAAATGAGCCTCGATTTCCCAACCAGTGTCCCAATCCAAAGAGGACACATGGGACAGATCCAGCCTCATGGAGGTCACACAAAGCCTGGTTCTGCAAGGAATGAAAGCCCCAAGAAGCATCGAATACTCCAATGATAGCTTGTGGGACAAGCCTGTGCCCGGGCCCATATAGGCCTGTAGCAAAGCCTACCCCAAGCCCTCAGTTATGTGTGCATTGTATGGAGTCAGTACCATTTAATCTTACGCTGACCCTTGAACTTTTGGAGGTCAAGGCTGCTACATCCCAGCCCCTTCTTCCTGCATCTCCCCTTCCTTCTGGGACAGCAATTAAACATCCTCCTGGCAGGATAGCTAAGACACATCTACCAAGGCAGCTGAGATCAAACATAACTCCTACAAACAACTTTATTAAACTACCTGCTCTGTAAAGCACATAGACATGGGCCTTTAAATACATTCAGTTCATCCTCAACAAACAAGTGAAGAAATATATTTGCATCTTCCCGCTGCAGAGATCATTCCAACGTACCGTACATAAAAGGGAGTAAGAGAGTGATCACCTGTTCACGCAGATGTGCACAGGGCTGGGGATACCACCCCTGCTCAGGGCATCCAGCCAATGTGGTCTGACAGCACCATACTGACAGGCTTCTCTGGAAACACCCTTGTACCTCAGCTTCTGCTTAGGACCCTAGAAGCTGCCGGGGGCAGACACGGGTCCCAGACAACTGAGATGGTGCGTCACAGGACACCATCATGGAGGCCATGTCTCACTTCCATGGACTGGGAGGCAGACACTTAAGGAGAGGAGATGCTTGCTATGTGGTGTCGGGATACAGCAAGAATCAGGCCCCGGGGACTTCCAATGGGCCCTACCCACTCACCGTCCACAAATCCATAAGCATACGATATCTCTCATCCATTTCCCACCCACCCACAGGCCCTGGGTTTGAGACAGTTTATCTACCAGCTTCTAGAGCAGCGGTTCTCAGCCTTCCTAATGCTTTGACCCTTTAATACAGCTCCTCATGTCCTGATGACCCCAACCAGAAAATTATTTTCAGCGCTATGTCATAATTGTAATTTTGTCACCGTTGTGAAGCACAATGTGAATATGATTTCCTGAGGTCAAACCCCTGTTCTAGCAGTTTCCTTCTGCCACTCTAGTGTTTTCTACCTCAGCTCAGGTACAGCGGCTCAGCTTCCAGTCCAAGAAGGGATGGCAGCGATTCACCCAGGGGCGATTCACCCAGGGGCGATTCACCCAGGGGCAATTCACCCAGGGGAGACCATAGCACATCCACAGCCGTCACTCAGCCAGTCCCCACCCAGAGTGAGTGATCCAAAGGGTATGAGGGTTCTCTAAGAGAAGGGGGCGGGGCTTTAAAAAATCAAGCGTTTCAAGCATGTTTTCCCTTTCTCAGGTTTAATGAAGAAGCAGTGTAGAAATAAAACTTTAAAAAAATGTGTGTGAGGGTGCTGAGGAGATGGGTTAGCAAGTAAGAGCACTCACTGGCTGCTCTTCCAGAGGACCTGGGTTCAATTCCCAGCTCTTACACGGCAGCTCACACCTGTCTGTGACTCCAGTTTCAGGGGATCTGACAACCTCCTACAGACACACATGCGGGCAAGATACCAAGCACATAAAACAAAAGTTTAAATTAAAAACTAAAAAGCAGCGAAATGAACATTGGGCGGCAGCCAAGCTCATGCTTGCATGACACCTGATCCCTGGTACACATTTTCCTGATATAAACATTTCTGAAACTGGGTTTTCTTGGGGGGGTCTGTTTAAAATGAACAAACCAGCCTCAGTTCGGCTTTTCTCGGGACTTAAGAAAGAAGCACTGTACCATGAAGAGCAGCTGCCACCACGAAGCTGGGTGCTGTGCTTCATACCCGCCGACCCAGCACTCAGGAGGCTGAGGCAGGAGGATTCCAAGTAAAAGGCTAGTCTAGACTGCACACTGAGACCCAGTCTCAGAAAGCAAAGCAAACTAAGATAACGGGGCGGGGGGTGGTGGAACACTGAGGCTCCAGAAGAGAAGGGAGCCTGGCCCACGGAAAGGGTCGTTTCCTTCTCTACCCAGAGGGACAACGGAAAGGGTCGTTTCCTTCTCTACCCAGAGCAACAGAAGTGAGCGGTAGATCACCACTCAATCGCACGGATGAGAAGCTCGGCGGGAAGACAGGGTTAGCGGAGCAGATCCTTCGTTCTTCCCAGTAAAACGCGCGCAGACTGTGGAAGGTCCAGCCCCTGCAAAGCTGGCCCTGTCTTCATTCCCAGTAAAACGCAGCACAGACTGTGGAAGGTCCAGCCCCCTACAAAGCTGGCCCTGTCTTCAGGGTAAACTTCCCTACCGCCACGAGCTCCCCCGTGAGTCCCACACCCAGGGGCCCCCCTGAATTCACAGTAGCATCAGATTTCTACCCACACTACCCTGACATCCTAGTCACATAAAATCCTCACCCAGAGTTATTTGGGGAGAACCCAAACAAGCCATAAAGTCCTCAAGGAGCCAGACCCAACCCTATAAACACCCAAGAGCCTGTGAGAGGCCACTGCTGGTTAGGGACGGTGTGCGTGTGTGTACGCGTGCATGCATGTGTGTGTGTAAAACCCAGAGCCTGGGGGCAATAAGGTGCAAACATTTTCATATTAAGGATAACACCCCCTCCCCTGGGATGCATTTCACTCTGAAAAAGGAACCAACTAAAACATCATTTTATTTTTATAATATTAAAAAATAAGTCTTTGATATATAAAAACTGGCCAGAAATTGTTTTTTACTTGTTACATAAGAATTGTCATCTTACATGTCCAGACTATCAGCGGATTTTTGTCTTGGGGTAGGAGTTAGAGTTAGGGTCCTGAGTATGAGTGACAGGAGGTTCTGGGACCTGGCAAAGCGCTGTGCAGAATAGAACACGCTCAGCCTTAAGTCTGCACAGCAGGCTACCGATCTCCATGTACCTTTAGTGGCGTGACCTTTAACAGGTGGCACCTGTGAGTTGCTTAATGTGTAACAAGACGTTAAAGATTGGCCTCTCGTTGTCCTCACCCCAGCAGCCAGTCCTGGCGGGTAAAATCCCAGAAGGCAGAGCTGTAGACAGGCCCCATCACTTCTGCAGGGGATGAAGGATCCTCCCCAGGGTGGCCCGCCCTGAGTCCTTCAGTCTGAGAGAGGCTCTTTCCGCAGTCCCTCTGCCCTTCAGAGGAGTCTCTGCACTGGCGCTTGAACCCCCAGAAGATTCAGGACACTTCTTGGAGGCCCTGGCACTGCTGGCCCTCTTCAAAGTGCCACTGTCCTTGGAGGCGGAATCCTCAGAGCCGCCTTTGACCCGAAGCTGCCGCTGTGAGACTGTCCTGGTGATGCCAGAGGCTCTGGACGCCGGTGGAGCATCCGTTCGCACGCACCGAGATGAGGAGGCCACCGTATTTCTAGCAAAGCTTGGGACCGGGGGAAGGGCTCGAGAGACACCCGGAGTTTGAGGAGCCTTGGGCTCTTCCTTGGGGTTCTCGAGGTCTTTCGAGTTGGGGCTGCTGACCTTGTTTTCTTCGGGTTTCTGTCTGGGAATGTTTCTGAGGGGCTTGGCGCTGGGCTTCCTGAGTAAAGCCCTGGGCTGCACCGGGGTCCCTGGCCGCCCACTTACGCTGCCACTCGAGCGGGGCAGCCTGGGCTCCTCTGCCCCGGGTCCATTCACGTGGGGCCTCCTGGGCGAAGTGTCGGAGGTACCCCGCACGGAGCTCCTTCGTAACAGCAGTGTGTCTGTGCTGCTGGGTGTCTCCCGAGGGGAAGCCCTGGAAGTCGGCTCCGGACGCTTCCAGGGCCCCGCTCCTCTGCTGGACTTGGAGATGGGCACTACCTTGCGCATGTGCTCATTCTCAGAGGAGTTCAAGGTTCTCACAGGCTTGGGTGCTGCCCCTTGGCTGCGCCGGGCACTGACAGGCTTTGAGGCCCCCGGTGATGCCTCTTTGAGGGAATTTCTCTTTGGTGCCATGGTATCCTTCCCTTTGCTGGGTCGGTCCTTCGGAAGGCCACCCTGGCAGCTGGGCTCACTCTTACTGGAGTTGGGAGCAGACAATTCCCCAGGGGGGCTGGAAGCAGGGTTGGAGATCTGGCTACTGTCTGCCTCTCCAGCCTCCGAGGACACTGAGACATCCCCTTCTCTCTCTTCCTCCTGCTCTTCTCCTCCTGGTCTGGGGTCAGTTCCCTCTGAGCAGTCCAGAGTCAGTGAGCAGTCTGTGGTATCCGAGACACATAACGGAGGCCCAGGGTCCTTATCTTCAGTGTCAGTGACAACCACAGACACAAGAGCCTCGCTCCTGTGTTCATCAGAGACAGGCCCATCTTCCTCCCCAGCTGGGCTGAGAAACTCCTGGGGACCTGTGTCCTTGGGTGTGAGGCTGTCACTGCCAGCATCAAAGGACTGTGAGCTCTGATCCCCTGGAGACTGCAGCTTTGTGGGACAAAAGTCATTCAGAGTCAGTTGGGATGCCTCCTCCAGGCTCTTGGGACTCTGGAGGTCAAACTGGGCCAGCCCTGTGACCAATTCATGCTCCCTAATGCCCAGATCCAATGGTAAGAGAGGAGGGCTTTGCGTGGGACCCAAACCCACAGGTTCACTGTTCCTTTTCCGGAGGATGCTCACCCTGCCCCGTCCAGCCAGTGGGAAAGGAGATGCAGGCTCCTCTCGCTGGGGTGTTGGCCGTTGACTCTGCCAGGCAAAGTGAGGGGCTCTCTCCTGGTTCTCTGAGGCCTGAGGTTTATGTGCAAAGTTAGGGTCATGGTTCTGCTGTTCTCTGGGTTCCATCCAGGCAATGATGGGCCGGGTCTGTCTGGGACTGCTCCGGGGCAAGCTGTTGAATTTGTTGGGGTCCTCTGGACTGCTGCTGGTGGAACTCTCCAGGAAGGTCAAAAGCTCTCGGTCAGCAGAGATGCCCAGGGAGAGGCGAGAGCGGCGGGTGTTGGGGGGCCGGCAGGAGGGGCTGGCGGGCCTGGGCTTCAGGAAGGATGGCAGGTCTTCTGTGCCCTTCCTGGCCAGCATCTGCACATCATTCTCACTGCTGCTCCTGCCGAAGCCCCCGAGCTCCCCAGTCGTCCAGGAATGCCGCTTCTGCTCCAGCTCCTTCAGCCTCTGGAGCTGTTTCCGTTCCTGTTCCTCCCGGTCACGGTTGTCCTGACAGAGTGGAGAGAGAGAGAGGCCAGCGTGAGACACAGAGCCTGTATGCGATACTGGGCCCACTCACTGTGAAATTTAATGAGAGGCGCTTTCACAGACTGCCCAGGATCCTGCCCACACAGACTCTGCCTCTGCCCCCGCCCCCCGCACATGTGTTTGTGTGTAGGGTGGGAAAACTTCCCAAAGCAACTTAGGGATCTGACAAAGGTGCATGCTAGTCATGGCTCCAAAAATCTGTCTACAGTGCTCATTTGATCCCTTGGCCCAGTGTCCAGCTTCCAATGTGGGCTGTGATTCCACACATGCATGCAGTCTCGACACCAGCCAAGCCTCCTAAGCAACTGTAGAGAGGTAAATAGCACAGGTGCTAAAAGAGTGCACGCAAAATTGTGCAACCCAGTTGCGTGGCTCTTTCCGTACTCCTCCGTAAGTCAATGCACGTACACTCGTAAGTAGGACAGTCTATCGATTTGGGTATATAAACATATGCCAAAGACACTGAGAAACACCTTTCATCCTGTTGTTAGAGTTGTTAGAGAACAAAAATAAATGAGCAAATACAAACAATGTCCTAGTGTCTCTGCCACACAGCCTGAAGCAGAGGAGACGGCTTGTCCCTCATGCCCAGGCCCATTCCCATAATCAGACAAGATAAATGGTGTGCTTTACAGATCCTTCAACCATCTACCCCGTTGGGGAGTAGTTAACCTTCCCCGATGACATGGAACCCAAATGGAGACACCAAAGTGCCCTTCACCTCTCTGTATGATCTCGTATGCTGCTGTGTCTCAATATATCCAGGGGATTTATTCCTGGTTCCCCTCGGATACCAAACCTGAGGATGTGCAAGTCTCTTATGCAAAATGGAACAGAATTTGCATATAGCTCATGCATAGCCTCATATATGCCTTAAACCGACTCTAAATTACTTATAACTTGCGCAGTATAAGAGTTACATATGGATTGTTTAAAGCATGACAAAGAAATCTATAGACATTTAGCACAGATGCAATTTTTAAACACTACTTTCAATTTGTGGCTGGCTGAATCTGCAGGCATGGGTACGCAGAGACAGCTGTGTTTGTGTTGTAATTCACGAGTTTCTTCTGGGTTCTGAGGCCCACGTAATCATGTAGCTACGTGGCCACCTCAACTCTGTTATTGTTAGCAGTTTTTATTTGACAATAAGTTTCCTTTTCCAGTAGGCTTTCCTTTCCAAGTTCCTGTGGAGCTCTGCCTGGGGAGTCTTGGCTCCCTCTGCAACTCTGGCCACAGGCTCCCTAGGGTCCCTGAGCTTCTCTGTCTTCTCATTTTAAGCCTTCCCACAGTGGGGGTGGCCCAGGCCCTGACTCTCATGACGACTGGGCTGAGAGCATCCCACAGTGGCCTCACATGCCTGCAGTTTCCAGATGGAGAGTGAGAGCCTCAGAGGCAGTCCGTTTGGCTTTGGCCAACCCCACGGCCTCCCACGGCTGAGCTCACCGCTTGGATAGCAGCATGCTAATGTGGCTGCAGGCTCAGTTCCCTTCTCTCAGCTAGATGGAAAAAGGAGTGGATAGGAACCCAAAGAGATTCTGGATTTGTAAGAAATGCAGCCAGTTCTTCCAATAAATCCACCTATGGGCAAGCCTGCATTCCAAGTGTGAGCCCCAGGTTGAATCCTACACCATAAGTAAATGAATAGGCAGGTAAAGTAAATAAAATATGGTCAGCAGATAAGTTAGGGGTAGCTGGTTCCTCAGTGGGATCTGAGTACTTTTTTTTTTCCGAGACAGGGTTTCTCTGTATTGTTTTGGAGGCTATCCTGGAACTTGCTCTGTAGACCAGGCCTTGAACTCACAGAGATCCACCTGTCTCTGCCTTCTGAGTGCTGTGATTAAAGGCATGCACCACCAACGCCTGGCTGGATCTGAGTACTTTTATGCTTTTATCGATAGATAAATGTTTCATTTACCAAGGCCCAGCAAACTGGGAAGTTTTCTGACTTCTGAATTCAACTAAGAGGCCACTGCCTGAATGGTTAAGGTGACTCCTCAATCTGGGAGACCTTCAAGGTCTTGTTACTAAGGAAAATGGTCCCCAGGGTGCTGATGGCTCTGGAAATAGGCAAGAGGAAGGACTCTCTTCTAGGTGACTCAAGCCTGCCTAGAGGCTAACACTTCCTCCCAGGGAGGGGCTGAGAAAAACAGATGTGCAGGAAACTTCCAAGTCTCATCTACATAGGCTAGCAAAATGCTTCTAGGGTATTCCGCATGCTGTGTGGTGGGCGAAGGCGGGAGTCACTGTGACAGACTCCTGAGAGCATCCTGATGCTACAGCACAGCCACCTCCCACTCATCCCTGCCGAGAGTCGGGCATGACACCTAGTCAGAGGGTTCCGAAACCAAAGAACTGATGGCCATTGTTCTGCCATGGGCAGAGGACTGGGTCAGGAAGCAGAAAAATGAAAATCCCAAGGATCCTGGGGACAGGGCAATGCCAACAGCCATACCTTCACTGCTTTGTTGAATCTGGTACAGAAGTCTCTGAATATCTGGAAGCACTCATCCAGTTTCATCGTTTCTCTGTCTTCACAGAAAAAATCTATAAGGGTGTGAGCCTCGCCCTGCAGCTCCCGTTTCCAGAGTTCCAGCTCCGACAACTTTTCCACAGCAAACTACAGAGAAGCAAACGGGGACACATGTGGTAAACAGGACCTGCTGAGGTGGACACGCCGCCAGGGTTCCATTTCAGGTCTCTGGAAAAGGAAGGCCGCAAAGGCCACTCAGAGCCGAAAGGAAAATGAGTCAACCCAAAGCAAACCTCAAGAGAACAAGGTAGCCTCCTACCTGCGACCCAGAAGCCAAAAAGGAACCGAAGGAACCAGGAATGCTAGTGCACTCCTGTAATCCCAGCACTTGGGAGATGGGGACCAGGGGATTAGGAGTTCAAAGTCAGCTGGGTTACATAGCAAGACCCTGTCTTTAAGTAAATATGAGAGTCTTAACCCATAGAACGTCACTGGCCAAAGTTCACCGTTAAGACCACTAGAAGAGTTGCCAAGGAAAACAGCCTGCCGTCATTAAGACACTCTGCTGTATTTGTTTTTCCTCCTCTTAGACTATTCTTTGGGCCAAGGTCTCAGAAGTTGACTTGTCCTGACAAGCTGTCCTCCTTGTCTGGCTGAGATGGGATCTACACTTAATCCCAAACAAACTCTGTTGGGTCACTGTCCCCGCTGCCCAGGATGGAAGGCTGGAGAGCTGCCAGAGACAGATGTGCCCCACATGTAGTAGGTTTGGGTGTATCATAACTCCCTAGTTCCGACTGGCGGGTCCCATCCCAATGCCCACTTCACTGTCTGACTTTCCCGGGCTCCTCTGGGATGTGTCGGTTTCCAAGGCCACCACAGATTTCAGTGCTACTTCAACAAGTAGTGGGGGTGACAGAAGGTTGCACATCCCTAGCACGTTTCCAAGCCATCTACAGTGGGGTTTGTGATGCCCAAGGGCCACGGCACAGTCCCCTGATACAAGTTAGTGACAGGATCCGAACCATAACGAGGCGGCAGTGTGGGGAGAGGAAAGGGACTGGATATTTGAACTACCTCGTGGAAGCCTTCCATTGTTGCCTTGATTACTAGGCTCATATGAAGAAGGGATGAAGGGAGCATAGTATTCACGAAAGGAGCCTTGCATTCGTATTTTTAGAAGTCTATCTGTAAACAAGTTCTTGGGGGGTGGGGGCTGGGCCTACGGTGTGGGAAGGGAAGAGGTTCCCTGCTTTGGAGGAGGGAAGCTGCTGTCTGTGCGCACTCAGCCAGCTAGAGAGCACAAATGGAAACTCCTGTCAGACACGCCACTTCCCACCAGCCCAACCACTTTCCCCTTAGTAAGCCTTGGCTTAAACCAGATACATTCTAGGGGTGCTGGGGAGCGAAAGCTATTTTGGGAAGTGAATACCAGAGACACTAACCATCTGAGTCAGTGGCCCAAGGCAGTGAGAGCCTTCCCGTGTATTCCTTCACGGAGAAGAGGGCATTCACAGAAAGATAACTCTCTGTCTGTCATCCTTCTGCATGGGTGGAGGGGGGGACTCACTGCGGGAGAGTGGGGCCTCTTGATCAGAACCTGCACCTCCTGTGACTGATCTGTAGACTCCACGGGGATAGATGGGTACCGGGATGGAAAAACCTAACAGAAGCCAAGTTGCCCTCAGCACCTGGGACAACCTCAGCCTGAACGACAGCCTGAAAACAGCTGCAATGGAGTCTGACGCCATAAATTCCATAGCGCTCTGCTCAAAACCAGAAGGAAGCCGTGCCAGCCAAGGAGACGACGCTTTGGCATCTGCGAGGTTAGCTTACACTTTCGGCACTCACTGGCCGGCCTGCTGTGGGTTGAAGCCCAAGGCCCATATGTCTCACCCAAAATAGGGTCAAAATGATGAAATAAAACAAAACAGAGAAACAAACAAAAACCAAAACAAACCAAAAAATTAAAATCTAGGAAGTGTTTTCTGTGCCTTTCTGCTGGAGAACCTTGCATAAGGCCTGGAAGGACTTACCCAGCATGTGTGAGGCCCTGGGTTCCAATCCCTGCTCATACACAAGCAAGCAAACAAACAAACCCAATCGCCAAGCAAATGAGAACAGTTCTGCACTGCTCACAGCAAGATATGCGTCACCGGTAGACTGGTGTCTGAGGGCCCGTGGCCTGAGCCCCTCCGGGGAGCCTCATTGCACTACCTAGAGAATGCCCACCTGTGTGGCACCTTCTGTCTACACAGGTTATAAAGGCCACTGAGGGTGGAGCTGTCACTTAAAAGTCCTGTCCTGGTTCAGCAGGAACAAGATTCCAGTCTCCACACTGTTAAGGCAAACATGACCAAAAATAAATAAAAAAAAGTGTTTAAAGAGTTAAAACAAGGTTGCCTCTGGTTAGCAGCCCAGTGGTGAGGAGCAGGCAGCCACTCCGGCACGAGATTACGTCTAGAGGTCTGGTTGAGGGTGTGTGCTTAGCATGTATAAAGCCACAGGTTCAATCCCCGGCACCTCCAGGACAGAAAGATTTAGCATAAGATCTTAATACATAAAATAAGAACCGGGCTGAAGGAAACATCCAGAGTCTAAATTTTGACGTGTGAGGGTTCTTCTCCCTGGATTTCGGCTTTGTTTCATGTACCTGGCCGTACTCATTACTGCTCTGTACTGGGGATGGCAGAGACGGCCTCCGCATTGCTGTGGCGCTGTGGGTGGCACTGGGCATGCCTGCCACTCAGGGCGCAGCCCCTGCCTAGCAGGCATGAGGCCTTGGGCCTCAAACCAGTGGAGACTCTGATGGCCACAGCTCCTGCTCTTGCCTCCTGCCGCAGCAGCCCTGAGACCCGTCTCAGGGGTCTCACGGAAGGCTGGATACACCAGGACGAAGGTATCACTTTGTTTTTCAGGCAAGGGAGATAAAAAGAAGTACGTCAGCCTGTGTGATTAGTGAGTCACACTGAGCTGTCACAAACAGATCCACTCTACTGGTTTTTGTTGATGTTATTTAGAGTGGTTCCTGACACACCCTGTGGGCTGATGTATTCGGGTGTCGATGGGCGCCGAAGCTGTGTGTGCCCTGCCGCCGCCAGTACAAATCACCATAGGTTGCCTGCAGATCGAGATGTATTAGCTCTCAGCTCCTTCTCAGGCCCCATGCCTGCCTGCACACCGTGTTCCACCAAGATGAAAATGGCCTAAGCCACTGAAACTACAAGCCAGCCCCGATGAAATGTTTTCCTTTATAAGGAAAAAAGAAAGAAAGAAATCTGACAGGTATAATCGGTCTCTCTCTTCTACAGAAACACGTGAAGGACCATCAGCCCCAGCCCTCCCATGTCAGGATGTTCTGTGGAACTCTCTCCTGTTGTCTAAAACTATGAAGGGTACAGAGCCAAGCCTCAAGCTGCCAGGCAGAGTCCCAGGGTGAGAGGCCCGGACTGTCGCCATTCAGCCGCAGAAGCCCTTTCTCAGAGCAAGTGCCATGAAAGGACACCGGGACACAAGGACCCTTGTATTCACTTGTGGGGAAGCATGACTGAGCCCTGCTGCTCCACCAAGCACACAGACCGGCCTGCTGAGCCTGCTGGACGATGACAGGGACTGACCTGGAGGAAGTCTTCCATCTGCTGAGACAGCTCCTGGTCCCGCCGAATGCTTTCCCGCAGCGATTTTGTCCTGACAGAGAGCGAGTGCAGCTCCGCCTCAGTGACATCCAAGGACAATCTGGAGAAGGAAGGAGAGAGTGGGCAGCTGGCACCAAGGCATCATGCATCAAGCCAGACAAGACCCATCTTTGGCCAAGCCTGGGACAGGGGAGCTGCTGGGATTCTGTCTGCCCACTCCCGTGCTTAGACCTGAGCGAGTCCCCACCCGTGTTTTAAAGAGGCCAGTGCTCCCCCAGCACACAGACTTAAGGAAAGCAGGCCGCCAGCCACAGACCGCGGGAGCTCTTCAGACAGGAGGTCTCAGCACCCTGTGCAACAAGCATCAGAACTAAAACCCAGGGAGACTCGGAGCAGACACTTAATTTCCTTGTGCTGGGGCGCTCTGGAGGCTGACGTCCAGACTGCCTCTTGCGGGTCACAGGGAGCCAGAGCCCACATCTACAGAGAGCTAAAGCATGGCCAGCAGCGTTGCAGATGAGTGACGGGACAGACTGCTGTGCATTTGTTGAACCCAGCAAATCCAGACCAGCAGAACACCAGGATGGCTTTGTCTCCAGGGAGGGGAGCAGGTGAGCCCCAAACCAGGAGAATTTTGTACATCTGGATGCATTCATGTTGCTATTATGAACTTTAGGTTTTTGTTTTTCCACCTCTGCGGGTCTTTGGTAGCACACAACTCTTACTCTAAGAATTCACTGTACTTCGTGTATGTGTTTTTGTCACCCACCTTTCGCTTCAAGCAAGCAAGCCCGACTGGGAGACGATTCTCTAAGACGATGGTGTTTTGCTAAACTATCCAGTACCAACAAGAAATGTCAACTCACAAATATAACATTAACCGCAGCATTAATACCTAAAAACACTTGCATATTAATTTCTTTTAAGAATGAAAAAAGTTTGTATGCTATGTCTGTTTTTTCTTAGAGCATAATCTAGTGATCTGTAAACACGAATTATGAGGAGTGTAGTCTTTGCACTGGTAATCCTCCTGTCTGAAAGAAACATTATCTGTGGCTGGATGTCAGTAACAGATACTGTCTAATGACAGGACTATGAGCTGTGGTTCATTTCTTTATATGCATATGGTCCATGCCGTCATGGCTGGCTGTAGTCACTCAGATAATAAGGACATTGTATAGCCAGCCATGGTGTCATTTGTCTGTAGCCCTAGATACTCCAGAAGCTGAGGCAGGAGGATGATTTCAGCCCAGGGATTCCAGCCCAGGCAATACAGTAATCTCTCACTTAGAAAAGTATACGATATTAATTTGGTTGATACGAGCAGTGGTGAGCTGAGCCAGCTTACCAGAGGCAACCGTGTGCATTTCTTCCCAACGCTGTATTAAGTAGTTCTGTGCTGGTGCCCAGAAACCAGCCAGGCTAGCAGTGTTTAAGGCACAGAGATCAGCAAATGTGGAAAAATCAAGACTTTTTTCCTAGAAGAACCGATTAACTGTAGTGTTTACTGGAGGACGCATGGGCCTATTATAAGTTAAATAACAGAATGGAGGACATACGCACACAGATCCCTGTTGCACTAAAGCATGCATCTATATTCGGTTTGGAAGCAAATTAGAGTTATGCAATTAGGGCTTCATGCTTGGTAGACACTGTCTCTGTAAAGCTGAGTGACTAATTTAGAATCAAGTTCTTTCACAGGCCTTGGTGTGGTTCCAAACGCTTTTAATGCGACAGAAAATAAATGTACCATGTTCGAGTCCACAGGGAAACAGTGATGTAAGGTCCTACAAGTTTGATTTAAACCAACTCCCAAGGTCCTAAGCTGTGCCCTTTCAACCTCTCAGGTGTGGGAGGGATTTGATACTCTGATCCCTATTTTCCTTATCCTGGATGGTGCTCCTTAGGATAGACTAAAATGGTTTCTTTTAGTGTAAAGATAACAATTGGTTGTTGAAAACTCCCGAATGTCAAAGGTGCACACACACCGTACCAAGCACGTGGAAAGGGGGAACATGAGGAAACACTTCAACGAGAGACACGGTCTCAGAGTTCAGACTGTAATCTGAGAGCACTCCGCCTTTTTCACGGGAAGGTGGTCAAGGAAACCAAGGCGCACTTCATCTCTGTGCTCACCTTGACGTCTCCTGCACATGATACAGCTTCTCAGAAAAGTGTAGAAGGGCGGCATCTTGCTTCTGGGCTTCCTGGAACAAAAACAGACTTCCGTCTTACTGGATGAACAAATCTGATAGGGAAGCCTCACTCCCTTAGAGCTGCAGGGAGCCTTGGAAACAACACTTAGTTTTCAGCTTGCTACATTGAAATCAATTCCCTGAGACATGAACTTTGATATTCTTCCTAAGATTTACCAGAACTGACCCTCCCTCCCCTCGTTCAGATACCTTTAACCTTCCCAAGACAAACAATCCCACATGAAATTCAACTCAGTGTGCATTGAAACTCAGTGGAATGAGGCAGCAGCTTAGCGCCATTGTTTCCAAGAGAACCCAATATACCCTGCCTAAATGGCAGGCATCTCGGAGAGCATGCTCTTCCATGAGGGTAGAAGATGCTTTGACTGTTAAACCAGTTTGCAAACCAACTTTAATGAGAGGGACAGAAGCCAAAGAGGTGTTTGGACTCTTCAGCTGTTTGGAGGCTGACTTGGGACGGACAAGAGGGAAGAAACCATTAGGGGATTCCTTCCTACAGAAGCAGGGCCCAAGCCACCTAGAGTCAATGACCACATCTGTCATATAGAGTCCCACCAGAATTGTTTCAGGCTGGAAAGGAAACAGTTTCTCACTTGAGTGCTTTGAATATTGACTTTCCCATCAAGTCCTGAGGACTAGAGGCCAGGGCAGGGAGATAGTCTTAGCAGACTGCTTGCCCATCATGCTAAGACCCTGGTTTCCATCCCTAGATTCCAAAGACAAGCTACGGATAGAGCCCAACTCCAAATCCTACAACAGCAAACACCACTCTGATGCACGGTTCTCAAGAGACTGGTCACAAATCCTATTCATCTTACATTGGTGGTTTCAACACCTAGCCTGCTACTCTCTACCCTTACGGGGGCTATTCCTACTAGCATGCACCAGACAATTAGACAGCTATGGCTAGGATGTCTCCCCAGACCTCATTCTTGCTCTTCTCCAACCCAGCCTTCACTGTGTTTTATTTTCTTAAAACAAAAATCCTGGTCATGCTATTACTGTGCACAAACTTCTGCCTGCTTCCCGTGGCTAAACCATGACCTCTAGATAGCACCTCTGACGTCTCAATCCTTCCTTCCCTACTTTCTGAAGCCAGCCTCACTGCCTCCATTGTCCATCCACTCCCCCCCAGTAGCTCAAACTGGGAATCCACAACAGAATCGCAAACCGGAATCTTCTTGGTGTATTCCTTGTTCTTTTTCTGATTGCGAAACCATCTCTCGCCTGGGAAAACCACCCTGTCTCCACCAGGTATGCATAGGCGTTCTCCCTCTCTCTAACTCACTTACCTGAGCAACAAAATGCAGAAGGTTCATCCCCGGCTTGTTGGCCTTGGTGTCCGCCAGTTTGAGTAAAGAAGACAACTTAAATCCTACAGCATTGCCAGCATACCCTCCCTACAAAAGACAAGGCAAGAAGCGCGTCGGGCCTTCAGACACATGAATGTGGCAGACACACGTCTGGTTTTGGGTTCTACTTACTGCATTCATGATATTCCCAGCCTGGAGCACCAAGTGCAATATTGAATGTAGCTCCTCACACGACATCAGCTCTATCAAAAGGAACACACCACTGCATCTTAGAAAGACCTCACATGCACAAAAGACAGCTACCACATCCAAGTTCAAGTGTGTCTGAAGTAAACTCTGACCCTGAACCAAATACACACTATACTGTAATCATGTTAAGATAATAATAGAAATATAATATGATCTATGTCCTGGAGTTTAGCTGGGGGTCAAACATGTAGGGCAGTTAAACACCACAAAGTCATTCACTGACAATTTTCAAGTCCCAGAAGACACAGCAGCCCAAGGAAACATTGTTCTGTGGAAACCAACTTCCTCCTCTTCAGCAGTTAATTCTTTGAGTTTGTTTCCCCCTTTTCCTCACTATGCTTTAGGACTGTATTCCTGAAACATTAAAACCAATAGCCAGCAACATATTGCTTAGCCCACTAGTTATGAAAAGATAAAAAATAAACAAGCTGGGATGTCATGTAAATAACTTGCAAACCACCAACCCTCAAGTCCCTGGTATCCAAAACATCTTTCCATTTTATTCAAAACATATTTCACTTGGATTGGCTGAAGGCTATAAAAGAGAACTTATGGTAATAGATTGGTAAACTAATTCTTTATTAACACAAAATCTCTTATACATGTCTATAAAGAAACACAATTAAAGGTATATATTTGGAAAGCTAAAACAAATAACATAGTTATTTAAATGACAGCACAGGTAATAAAATGTCACCTATGATATTTGTAGGTCACTATTCTCCACTAAGTCCAGTATTACTTTCAAAACATCACATTTGGACGAGTGCCTGCATTTTGTTATCTAAGAAGGCCAGTTTGGGAAGGTTACACAGATAAGAAACGTTTCCTCCATGCCCACAAATTTATATTGCTCAATACGAAAACAAGCTTTTCCAGTGCTGGTTGAACAGGGAGCTGAGTCCTTTCACAGCCTGCTGCAACAAACAGCCTCGGCACGGGGAGAACGGAAAGAGGTCTCTATATCGGAGGAAGAAAAATTCCTTTTCCTTCTTAGTGCTGCTCACCATGAAGAAAATGCGGTGGGCTGGAGGGAGAGCTTTCCTCTCACCACAGGCAAGAGCAACTGAACAGGAACACCAAATAGGAATAGACAGTTCCAGAAAAACAGCTAGAGGAGTAACTGGGAGGAAACCAGGCTGGAGAGCAGAAAATGGGAAGGTGGGTGGACCAGCCTGTGCCAGAGTGGTGAGCGCCAGGGAGCCTCAGTGCTGCCAGCCTACGCTTTCAAGACACACAAAAAGCCAGAGACAAAGGCCCCGGCCCTGGGAGGCAGACCCTGAGAGAGCCAGCCCTGGGAGGCAGACCCCGAGAGAGCCGGAGGCTGGGCAGGAAAACCTTAGCTGTTTCATGAAGTGAAAGGATGAGCTGACCCATCTCAGCCTCAGCAGACCTTCAGCGCTGGAGTCTAGAGGGGTGGGAGGTGGGAGAAGCCACAGAACAGAAACCTCAGAACCCCTGTCAGGAAAAGGCACAACCTGGGAAGAAGGCTGGCCTGCTTTTGGAAGACCAGTCCCAGTCAACAGAGAATAGAAGATATAGACAGTCCAGGACACAGGCATCATGCTTACATGAACCACATACTCGTACATGCTACGCACCATGCCACACTCACTGGCATCACACCCCTCATAGTATGTACCAAACTCCACACATGATATATAGTGCACACAGTACATATCAAGTGCCACAAACTTCACAGCAACATAATGCAAACACTTTATGCCATTTACACATCACACACACACACACAGAGAGGGAGAGAGGGAGCGCGCGAGAGAGAGAGAGAGAGAGAGAGAGAGAGAGAGAGAGAGAGAGAGAGAGAGAGAGAGAGGAGAGAGAGAAGGAGAGAGAGAACACAGAAAGCTAACCACGTTGAGAAGTAAGACAGGCTACTACTTGCAAGGTTTACTCTGAAGCCTGAGATGAAAGAAACTTTCTTCCAAGGAAAGATAATATGCAAATTGATGTTCATTACTTGACCTGCATCCCTCCTTACACCTTCTTTCCCTTTTTACGTGATCCAAAAATGGGATTTTTCCATTTCCAATTTTATCTGAATTCTTTTTTAAAAAGACGAACGGCTACCAAACGAGAACCAACCATGTGTGGACACACATATCCAATTACCTTTCGTGGCAGTTCTTAGAATCGTTATGTCTTTGAACAGAGTCGAGCAAGAGGGCAAGAATTCCTTTTTTAGCACCATGGCTTCAATCCGAAGCGAATAGCTAAAAATCAATAAGAAAACGAAATGAAGTAAAATGCTAACAGGAGGCAGCAACACCCTGCCCCACAGGGAACATCGGCCAGGGACGGCAGCCTTACTTTGGCACCTGAATCAAGCAGTACAAAAAGGAATCTGCCAGAGAGAGCTTGGACACATCCCCGTTAAATGCCTTTAACTTCTTTACCTAAAAGACAAAAGAAAGGGGGAGAAGACACACAAAAAAAGCATTGATTAAAATGTAAGATTACCTGAAATTTCATTTCAGGATCATCCTAAGAAAATAATGCTTTAGTGCTAAATTCAAATTAAGATGTAGATCTAAGAAAAAGGAAATCACGCCTACCACTGTGTTATTTTTTTCCTTCCTTGTTTATCTACCTCCAGATCTGGGGATGAGCCCCGGACACTGAGCACACTGACCAAGTATCCCCCAAAACTGGGTTCCAGGACCAGCTCTACTGCTGGGTGGGTAAATGCTGTGGCTGGGAACCATGCTGACAGAGACCCCAATGGAGAGAGGGGGAGGATTTTTCTAAATTCTAATGGCACACTAGTGACCGTTACACCAAGAGAATGGTGTAGAGGACCCAGTCCGTAAGAATGATGAGGCCACCAGGGTCCAGGTTGCCTTCCTGTGGGGGAGGCAGGTAAAATGCCTCCCGACTTTCTAGAAAGTCTGAGAGAGCCTTGGACACCAGTGAGGACAAAAATTAGGTTCTTTCTTGCTGTGAAATAATCTTCTTGTACACTGTAAATATGTATTGGTCTGTTAATAAAGAATGGACTGACCAATAGCTGGGCAGGATCTTTGGGGCAGAGAAGAATTTCAAGGAGAGAAAGAGATGAACTTTCAGTATTGAGAAGGGGTTAATTCAAAATGTAAGAGTTAGCTAGTAACAAGTCTGAGATATTGGCTGCCATTTATAATTAATAAATCTCAGTGAGTGTGGTTATTGGAACTGGCTGGCGGGACAGAAAAGTCCGCCTATACTTTCTCTCTTGGTGGCTGAACTAAACAAACTCAGTCTTTTCTTTACTAATTTCTTTCGAAATGAGGCAGCAGGTTGTGGATCTAAGTGACAATAACTACTGTTTTTGTTTGTTCTTTTTGTATAGGGCTTACTATTTAACTTAAACTAACCTCAAAGTTTTGATTCTCTTGCCTCAGCCTTCGGAACGCTAAGATTACAGATGGGTGTCATCTGACTTGGCTACTGCTTCCTGGCTTCTCAGTGATGGGATAGAAGCCAGGGCCCAGGCATGGGAAGCATGTGCTCTACCACTGGGCTACCCCAGCCTGGACTATGCTATCCAAGTGAGTACAGGTTGGCTCTCCAGCAGGTAATGAGAAGGAAGAGTGCTTCAACTGAACAATGGATGTTAAGCCTGGCCTAAATGCCAATCAACAGGTAAACAGATAAAGAAAATAGAGATTACAGTTAGTGGGGTATCACTCAGCTATAGAAAAGAGTGAAAACCTGTCTTTCATAACAAAATGGATGGGACCACATGGCATTATGTTAAGTGTAGTAAGTCGGATGCTGAAAAGCAAATACTACGCATTCTCTGACCTACATAGAAGCTAAGAAATGTCTGACTGTAGAATGGTGATTAGTGAGATTTTCCAGGGGAAGGGAGAACGTGGACAAGGGGACATTGGATTTGATCAGCCCACGCTGTTGTGCACATTATACGGAACCCATCAGTATATACAAGCAGTGCATTTAATCAAAAGTAAAATACATAAGAATTATTTGTCCTGTAAAAAAACAGGGAAATAAACAGTCTATACAGCATGGAGATCATACTTCCATAAATCAGAAGAAAAGACGTCTACAACTACCTCCCAATACAATGATACCAGCTGCTTTTCTTTTTGCTTGTTCTTCATTCTAGTTATTTTTACATATATACAGTGAACAGGCTGCTGCTATTTAAAAAAATCAAACTAAATGAAGGTTTTAAACACACATATTGTCCTCCTGTAGTAAAGAGTTATGACGCAGGCCAGCCAATCAGCGGGCAGAGGTGGAAACCAGACAAAGCTCTCAAACAGCATCAGACAAAACAAACCCTGCCTTCTCCACACAGAAAACTGGACCAAGCTAAGAAAGAGCAAAACGACTTCTAAAGACACGCTCAGGAATCTTTATGTGAGTGGTACCCTAGTCCCGCTGGAGACGACGGCACAGCCCATGCAGCTAACTGGTGACAGGAAGTGCTGACAGTTTTTCATTTTCCTTCATGGAAAGGGATGTTCAAGCCAGGGCTTTGAAATGCTAAACCCAAGGTCTACCGTGGAGTCACACCCTGCATCCTGTCATTCTTCACAAAGCTTGCTTGCTACATCCACCCTCCCCATCGCAACTGGCAACAAGAGTCCAAGCCCTCTGAAGCAGTGCAAACTGCAGTCTGTCCTGGAGGTACCCAGGAGCCCAGCAGGCTGAGTTCAAGGCCAGCTTACGCCGCATAGGAAGACCCTGCTTAGAAAAATCAAACACAGAAACAAAAAGATAAATAAAGGAGAGAGGAAAATAGAAAACTTTAATTAAAAACATGAAGGTTTTATCTTTAAGACCCACTAATGGACATATTTATGTCAACTATGAGAATATAAAATCTAACAGCACAGATTCACTCTCTAGAGTCGGATCTCTCAGAGCTGCTGCTTCTCCTTCACGTTCCTCTCTCAAGTGCTGGGATGGAACCCAGGGAGGGCCTCATGCTTGCTAAGCAAAGGCTCTGCTGCCATTGGACTTTGTTGGTTGGTTGGTTGGTTGACTGGCTAGTTGGTTGGTTGGTTGACTAGTTGGTTAGGACAGAAAGCAGCCATTTGTAAAACTACATTTGACCCACTTGCAGAGAGCCATAAAGGGAATTTACCATTTTTAGCTTCACTATACCTAAGGACTCAGGACACTTCCGGGTTAGCTCATCTCGAATTAGTGCCTCGCTGGTGAGCTGAGACAGCCCTAGGCTGCAGTCTGATTCCTTCTGGAGCACAGAAGGAGCAGTTCACTATATATGGGCAGGGGCAGAGTGAGGCCAAACCTTTTAAAAGACCCTGTGCTCAGTATGTGCAAAGCTTGGGAAAACAAGAGCACAGATTTCAGTCTGCAGCCCAAGAACGGGTCACTCAACTAAACTTGCAGCACTTCTATTAAACATGCGCTAAGCAGAGACTGCGCAAGGGTTAATCTCCTTCACTTACACGCAGAAGGCCCAGACTGTTTACAGATCTTAGGGGAATGGAGATGGAAGACAGAAATTTAAATGCCATGTACATAGCTCTTCATCCTAGTTCCCAGCAAGCCTTGTATTCATTAAGAGGGATTACTGCGCCTTCCCAGTGGCAGGAAAGGAAGAGGGAGGTGAGTAAACTGTAATTACTACGCATTCTCATCGTCATTATCAAAAATCGCTCCTTAAACCCTGTTAGGCACAATTTTGCTGGCTGAGCCAAGGGCCTCTCATTACGACCCCTGCCGTGCCCGGGTCAGAGCCAGAACAACTCCTGAGAGTCTCATCGTGACCCATTCTGCTCGCACGGCCTCAGAAAGGCAGGGCTGCCCACGAACACGCCAGAAGAGCCAGTGGCCGAGGAGGACAAAGCCCTGGAAGAGGGTGTGTGATGGCCCGCACTCAGGAAGCCCTAGGTTTCTTCTTCAGCCTGGGGTGGTGGGAGTGACCGTCAGAGCAGGCTCGCCCAGCCCCTTCTAGTGTTCCTAGGACACTGAGATGGTCAACGGAGCCCGGAGCAGGAGCAGGGCTGACCAGGCTAGGTGACACCCCCTCCCCCACTCCCATCCCTGGCATGGGAGCCACTGGCAGACAAAAGCACACCCAGAACTTTTATTTGGGGCCCGCCTCTTCCTCTGCAAGGGTAAACCACATACTGGAAGAAAGATGAACAAACACGCCAGATAAAAGATAAGTGGTGAAGGACAGAGAAATTCCCGATGACAAATTAACCTTGGCTTGGGTTAGCCTGTCAGCTGAGAAGGCAGGGCCAGGAGAGAAAGCGGCTGCTTCCGCTCCCATTTTTCCGCACGCTGATAAGGTTTCGAACGACACTCGCTCACACGGGTGGCTGTGGTAGCAGCAGTGATGAAAAGGCTTCGAGACCCACCACGTGGTGTGAGGCTCACAGTTTTGACAACCTTTGCCCTTCCTTCCTCCAAGAAAGGTAGCAGAAGGCAATGGAAAGAACTCCTCGGGGTTCAAGTCCGCCTTTTCCTGTCTCACCCAGCAGCCCTGAGTCACCATGCAACCTGTGAGAGCCCATGCAATTTGCAAATAAGGCATGCCTCATGAGGTTCCTGAGAAGAGTAAGTGAGGGAAAGGCTACAGGATAATCTCTGACTGATGGGTTTTCTCCGTGTTCGTCGATGGGCTAAGCCCTGTAAACACAGCACCACTGATTCTCATTTTGTCTCCTCTAGGGGTAAGAGGGCTTCAGTAAACGTGAAGGTCTTTCCCAGGCTAAAAGTGAGTACCGTGTTACAACATCCGGGGCTAATGGTTGGTATGCACACACAAACATTTATTAGTGTATCTCTGCCACAACCCCAAACCTCTCTCACTTGGCTCAGCTTTCCCCCTGACCTCACCACCCGCCTCATTCACCTCTATCAGAGACAAAGATACTCCAGGGTCCTCACGATCTAGGAAGTACCACAGTCCACAAAACATTCTTAGGGCAGCCTCTGCTTCCCCGGCAGCCCCTTGAGCCCCACAGATACCAGGCAGTCCTGGGAGGGATGACCTGGCAGGGTGTTTCTGCTGAAGTTGAGTGTGGAGGGTGTGGTGAGCTTCAGCCAAGAGTCAGCAATGTAAACAAGAAGTGTGACGGGACTGTCACACATTTAGACTGAGGATGACCCTGCACGGGAGACTGTGCTCTGACCTGGTCAGGGAGCCCAAAGACATCTCAGGAGTCCTACTCCAGGCTTCTTTGCAATTAGCTCACTACCGGGGGACCCTGGTGACCTGGCTAGCTCTCAGGTGCTTTTTCCTCACTTGGCCCTGGACAGTCCTCTTCCAGTGACACCCACAGAACTCAACAAAACAGGATCACTTTGACAGCTAGTTGCTCTTTCGAGCAACTCCTCTGCGTTTTCTAATTATTTTTGAACTGGGCATGAAAAATGCAGATGCTAAGAAAACGGTTCTGGGTCTCCCAGCTCGTCACGGCATGAAGCTGCTGGCAGCCTCCCTCAGGCCTCATTTACGTGAGGAGCCTGCTGAGCACTTCCGCACACACTGTCAAATTTGATATTCCCCTAAAAAAAACAACCCGATGAGGTCGGTTAGTGAGCACCCATGGAAACCCCAAGGAGGGCGAGGAAAGAGGCCATGCAGGAACACAATTTCAAAAGCAAAATCATCTTTCCCGGTTCCCTCAGTGCTGGAACTCAGATCCAGGGCTACTCACAGGCTAGGGAGGCTAGTCTCCTCTCATGAGGCGCCTAACTGCCCAGCAACTAACTAACTAATCTGGCCCAAACACAATTCACACCCTCTCCCACGCTATTTTCTGTGACCACAGCGACATGCGCCATTTAGACCCCAACACCCTATGTTAATACTCACCTACATTTACACTCTCTATCCAAAACAGATTTTCTTTTCCTTTCTTACAAGAAAGAAAGGTGCGGGTATTATAATGCGGGTTCACGCTAAGCAAAGGTCAAATGTTAAGATGATGGAAAAGAAAGCTTGAGGTTTATTGAGCTCCGTGTGCCAAGCAGCATGCTGGCAGTATGAATAGGGCTTAGTCATCTTGGGAACCGATGAGGTAAGGGTCATTGTCCTCCTTTTACAGGTGAGGAATCTAAAGTTCGCAGGTGTTCAGAACCTAGCCCGAGTTTCCCAGTTACGGGACGGCACCAGATGAACAGAGACTGACTCTGTAAGTCAGGCTCGTTCTATTGGACTCGTCCCCTTTGAGTGCACGCAACCCTTCTGTTCCCAGGAAGGACAGGACGGGGTCCTGTCACACTCAGAACAGGAAGCTTCTCTCACCACTCCAAACACACAAAGTCAATGTGCCGAGCCCCTCACCTCTTCGGACTCTGGCAAAAGCTTAAGGATTTCTCGAAGCGTCTCTGATCCGTAGTGCTCACTCTTTCCTTGGTGGATATCTTCTACGATGGACTGAGGAGACCTTGAGAAGATAAGGAATTGCGTTTGCTGGTGCGCCACCAGGGACACAAGCCTATGGAAATTAAAGCAAGCATATCTCTCTGCCCCCTCATCCTCACGCTTCTTCCTGGTCCAGAGGCCCCCGCCCCCCAGCTTCACTAGTGGAAACCACCCTCACGCTCCTTCCTGAAGGAAACATCCCCAGGAATCCCAGGAAGGCTGACTGCAGACCCATCACGGCTGAGGGAAGGTTCATGAAGTCCCGCCCCTCACTGAGGCACTATGGACAATTAATGGGTGCTGGGGTGGGGGTCATTTTCCTCAGTAGTATAGCCACTGATAAGCTGGCCATGTTCCTGTAAATAACACCTCACTCATATGAACAACCATAATTAAATTCAAAAGGTTAAAAAAATATTAACGTCAAAGAGGACTTGTTGGGGAGAACAGTTTTGGGGATGAGGGAGAGTGATGAGAGAGGGTAATGGGGAGGAAATACCCTAAATTCTGTATGTATGTGTATGAAATTGCCAAAGGATTGAAAAGACACGCATACTTCCTTGACATACAGGCTCAACATGGACACTGCAGGGCATTTCTCCCTCACTTCAAGATTGTGAGCTCACAGCAAAGACACACTTATAGACTCACAGAGCCAGCCACCAATCCAGGAAGGACTTGGAGGAGTATGGAATGACCCTAGCTCAGATTACAATCTAACTTCGGCTCAGTCATACCCTCACAGCATGCAAATGCCTAAAATTCCAGACATGTACAAAAATCTTACTTTTTAAACTGCTTAAGAAATATCCCAATGTTCATACTTCGTTTTGCATCCAAGACGGTAATCTGGAAGAAAACAGATATGTAAAATGTTTTAAATATCAATAAAAGCAGCTGAGCTGAGGCGTGGTGGTGCACGTCTTTAGTCCCTGGAGGCAGAGGCAGGCAGATTTCTGTGAGTTCCAGACCAGCCTAGTTTATACAGTGAGTTCCAGGACAGTCAAGCCTCTATAGAGAGAGACCCTGTCTCCAAACACAAAAATAACTAAATAAAAATAAAATAAACAGCTGGAAAAAAACAAGAGAGTTAAAAACCCGTGTTGTGGGATATTTGCACACTGTGTGAAGATATATTGCTGTGATTGGTTTAATAAAGAGCTGAACAGCCAATAGCTAGGCAGGAGGTATAGCTGGGACTTCAGGGCAGAGAGAGGAAGTAGCAGGAAATAATTAAAGCACAGAGGAGAGACCAGGCAGATTCAGAATAAGGAGGACACAGAATGAGATACAGGTAAAAACTACACAGTGGATGACGATTAATAAAAATATGCATTAATTTAAGTTATAATAGCTAGTTACATCCAGTGACTGATAGAAGCAGAGGCAGACACCCACAGCTAAACACTGAACTGAACTGGAATCCAGTGACAGAGTGGGAGGACTGATGAACAAAAGGGTCAAGACTGGGCTGGTTTAACCCATAGAAACAGCTGACCTGAACAAGGGGTAGCTCTTGAATCCCAGACTGATGGCTGAGAGACCAGCATAGGACTGATCCAGACCCCCTGAATGTGGGTGTCAGTGAGGAGGCCTAGGCAATCTATGGAGCCTTGAGTAGTATTTATCCCTGGCACACAAATGGACTTTGGGTGCCCATCCCACAATGAGGGATGCTCTCTCAAGCCTGGACTCTTGGGGAAGGGCCTAGACCCTGTCCTGGATGAAATGACAGACTCTGGAGATCCCCCCCCCAAGGAGGGCCTCACCCTCCCTGAGGATCAGAGTGGGGATTGGTAGGGGGGCTGGAGGGCCTGGTGGGGGGGAGGGTGGGGGAAGAGGGGAGGGAGAGGGAGCTGGGATTGACATGTGAAGCAACCTTGTTTCTAATTTAAATTTAAAAAAATGAAAAAGAAAGAAAGAAAGAAAGAAAGAAAGAAGGAAAGAAAGAAAGAAAGAGCTAGTTAGGAACAAGCCTAAGCTATAGGTTGAACTTTCATAATTAATAAGAAGTCTCCATGTCATTATTTGGGAGCTGGCTGTCGGGACAGAGAAAAACTCATTACAAACCTGTTAAAATGTAATACTAATGTACAAGGGAACACTTTCAAATATGTAAATCTGGTAATTAACACGTTCCTAATATAGTTTAGGAATTTTTTTATCATCTCCCCAAACGTTGTATTTATTTCCTCAGAGTAAGAGTGACACACACCACTGGGTGTGATTGGCACACAGCTGTAACCCTGGCACTTAGAAGACAGAGGTAAGAGGAGGAGTTCTAGGTGGACTAAGCTGCATGGTGAGTTGGAGAGAAGCCTGGGCTACACGGCAGTCTGTCTTAATCCTGCTTCTGCGGCACCAAAAAACTAAATAAACAAATAATAAAAATAAAAATTCATTTTTGGCCTGGGTAGTTCAGTGATAGAGCATTTATCCAGCATGCCCAAGGCCCTGGGTTCTAGTCCCAGAACAACACACAAAATACGTTTATTACACTAGTATATACTTTCAAATAGATAACATTTTTAATTAGAAATTTATTTTACATATAGTCCATATCTAAAGGCCTGAATAGATATATTAGCACAGCAGGAATCTTATGAGTTGAAATAGCAAAATAAAACAATGGCTCTGCTGAGGCTGGGTCCCAGTTCCGACTCACAGGCATAAATCATTCATTTAGGAGGAAGTAAGGAAGTACTGTAGCCACCAGTGGTGCCCACCTGTGATCCTAACACTCAAAAGGCGAGGCAGGAGGATTATCAGAAGTTCAAGGCCAGTCAGAGACGTCTGAAAAAAAAAAAAAAAAGGATCCTACATTTTGTTTACTTGGAAGTTAAAAAAAAAGTCTTTTACCAGGAAGTCTCAGATCTATACACTTACCTCCTCATTTTCCTGTCTCTGAGTTAGAAGGCACTAATGTACAGTTTTACTCTGTAGACCAGGCTACTCACAAAACCGAGATCTGCCTGCCAGAATGAAGATCTGAGCCACCATGCATGGCATTATATGGCGTATTTTTGATGTAGCAAATGCTGATACAGTGTGGCATCAAAACCCAGACTTGACTGTACCAAGTTTGAAATGTTCATAAGTAATAATTTGAGGAGATCTTATTAAACTATAGATTACAACTTCTGGGGCTTGCCGAGAAGTGATTTATACTTCAAGAGGTAAATACCCATGGAGGAGGATGGATGATAACCTAAAACTAATGACATCTTTTCCATTTGTCTTTTAGTAAAGAGAGGCCAGATTAAATAGAGACAAAGGGAAACTTGTTGAGAACAAAAGAGAATCAGGTTTCAGACCAAATTCTGCATCTCGGGGTCGCTTCAAGTTTGTAAGCAACAAGCAAGACCGTTAATGTCACTTCCTGGCTATAAGGTTAAATTTTTACAAGGTATGGTTGCCTCCTTTTGAAGACTAATCTTAAACAATCTCATTATTTACTAACCTATATGGGTTTATTTGATGTTAACACAATCACCTGCCAGCCATAAAACAAATTTCCAAGCTGAGAGGACACCTTCCTTACTGGGATCCTACCCAGAGACTGTGGTTCAAGTTCAGGGTGAAGGAAGAGAAAGAAAGGGGAATAAAAGTCTGTGAAACCTAACACTCTAAGGAGGAGAGCTCCTGCTGGAATGAGTTATCTCAATTAAGACAGAGCACTGCTCATTAACAGTTGTATTCCTGTCGACACAGAATGGAAACAATCCTGTTGGATAATTCTCTTACTAAATTGCCACCTCTTGCTGTGTTTAACCCTGGACAGCAGCATCCTTCCTCCCGGTACACTTCCAACTCCACCCTCATCCTGTCCACCCTTCCACCCTCTGGGGTTTTGTACACTTGGCGCAAGTCCATCACCACCACTGCTGGAAAAGCAAGGGAGAAATTACTCTTATCCCTATTTGACAGATAAGGAAGCCACCTCAGAGATGTCCTTTTGTGGCTGTCCCAAAGCGGCGTTGGAACAGAGTGGGAGCCTGGTTCTCTCTGATTCCTCTCCCCTCTGGTTCCTGTGAGCTTACTACTGGTGGGTCTCCCACGCCAAGGTGGGGAGGTCCCTCCAGAAGATGGGGACAGGTCTGTGAAAAGCAGCCAATCACAGTGTCTGGTTGTTAGTGTGGGATGCCTGGTGACATCATGTTCTCACCAGGTAGACCAGCCTCCAGGAGCCTAAGCCACCCCCAGAGAGGCAGCCAACATGCTCAAGTCACAGGCAGCTCTAGCCTGTAGGAGACGTCTCCAGAGGCCAAGCAGTTGCTGAAATTGGTCACAGTCGGCCAGTCCCTAGGGAAAAGCCTGCGCTGGCCATGACTGATCAGCTTACCAAGAAAACAAAGGCCAGTGCTTCACCCAAACAAAGAACAAGAGACAAATGTTAACACTTCAGGACAGCCCTGCTCTCGGGCACCCTTGGCGTTACCGAGTGCCTGATTCTGCTGCCTTATCAAACAGGAGTCTTACAACAGTTGTAAAGGTGTTTGTTGAAGCCCTTCAAAGAGGGTTATCACGGCCCATGTAAGGCGCTTATCTCACTTCCCAAACTCTGGCTGCTATAGAGCTGGTGTTTCAGCTGCGAAGCCCTTAGGACTGGCTGGAGCCACACACACAGTGGCACTTGAAAGAAATCCCAGAGGGCTATAAAAGCTAAGTCAGAGGAGACAAGCTACTAAAGTTAGGGATGTGCCAACCCAGCCGTGAAGGCACTGTCACCTCCCCCTCGAGCTCTGTCCCACCTGGATGCGACAGCCAGGTCCTCCCTTACCCAGCTTCTGTCAGACAGGCGAGGAACCCAAAGCCCGGAGTGTCATGCAAGACAAGGGCTCTACCATGACGCTAACCCCCAGCCCACAGTTCCAGCGTTTTTCCTTAGCATCCCTCATTACAAAGCCCCACCTCCCCTATCCTTAAGGAACCGTAGGAAACTGAATGATATTTAGCATCATGACCATTTCTGTGTGTACAACTTAGTAGTAGTACATCCAGCTCCAAAGTGTTCACATCTTTCAAGACCAAAGCCCTGAACCCATGAGACAGTAGCTGCCTGTTACCACACCTCGCCCTAGCTGCCATGAGTTTTTCCATCCTCTTTCTCTATCTTTAAGTGTGTGTGTGTGTGTGTGTGTGTGTGTGTGTGCGTGCGTGCTTGTGTGTATTTATGCACACTGGTGTGCAAACATGTATGTGTAGTCTAGGAAACAACCGTCTGAGTCATCCTTAGGAACACTGTTCACCTCCTTTGACTCAGGGCCTGCCATTGGTCTGGAGCTCACCAGTTAGGCTAGACTGACCGGCCAGTGAGCCCAGGGATCTGGCTGTCTCTGCCTGCCACTCAAGAGGGTTACAAGGTGCACCACCACACTCAGCATTTTCATGTGGGTCCCAGGGGTCGAACTCAGGTCCTTGTGCCTTTGAAGCAAGCATTTTACTGACTGACCTCTCTCTCTAGCCCCTTTCGGTACCTCTTCTAGGCAGAATAAGAATTCCTCTGTGTGGTGGGTTTTGGGTTTTGTGGTTTGGGTTTTTGGTTTCCTGGTGCTGGTGTTGAACCCTGGCCTTAGCATTGCTAAGCAAGATCTCTATCATTGAGCCAACTCTCCACCCTGTAAACCGCATTCATTTTACCGTAAGAAAGGGGACATCCTTACATATGCCGGTCACCTGAAACAGTGGCTATTTCCACCCTATTCGAAACCTCAAAAGCAAAACCATTTAAACCTTCTTCCTTTCAGTACAGGCTTCACTTCACTTTGGCCCCGGACAGTTTCTCACTGTTTTAGTTTTGGTTGGCTACCTACTGGGACCCCTTGTTTTATGAGGGGTAAAAAAAGAAAGGAACCCGAAGCATATATATTGTCTTAACCTGTACACTATCTCGTTCTACAGTTCCTGAGTGCGAGCATTTCCCAGAATCTCAGAGCATCCTGGGAGTGCAGTCACGACTGCAGGAGAGAGACTGGTTCTCAGAGGAGGGCGTGGGAGGATGAAGCAGCATTGCTCACGGATCTAGAAAGAGCCATCATCCCTGCAGCCTCCCTCCTCGCTCTTGACTCCTCCTCTTCCCTCTCCTCTCTTTCCCGTGTCCTCCTCTTCCGTTTACAATGTGTCAAGATTCACTGGCTGTCACACCGCGGTGATTGACAGCTGCTGAGCTCCAGTTCCAACCTGCCCTTGACTAGGCTGACGGACACTTCCGGTAGAGAACCCAGGTTGTACTCCCAGACCCACATGGTGACTCACAACCACCTGGCATCCCAGTTCCAGGGGTCTGAACCCCTCTTATGGCCTCTGAGTGCTCCTGCATGTATGTGGATGCATCCAGACAAGCTAACACATACAGTAAACAAGTAAACATTAAAACAAAATATTTGTAAGAACTGCTCAAATTATACAGGGAGACAAAAACCCAACTAACACTAGCACTGGGAGACAGAGACTCAACCAACACCAGCACTGAGAGTTCGGGACATCTGGGATGGAGGGACAGGGACGTGGCAGCTTCTCAGGGATGGCATCAGTGAACTGTGAAATGAGATCTGAGCTGAACCTTTTATTAGGAGCCCAGTACATATCAGTGTATCTCCAATTGCTTTATTATAGCTTAATTACTATGACACCATCACACCTGTGATCTCCCAAGTTAATTTTTAGTAACAAGCACACAAGGATGGTAGCATTTCATAACCTCCTCCCCCAGTTTACTGTTTAAGTGCTGCTCTTTCTATGCCTGTCATTCCCAAATCAACGTCTTCCCTACCCTCCAGCAAATTCTTCCTCTGGAGCACCACGGAACTTTCTATAAGGCCTTTGAATGAAGGCCAATCATGAGGCCATTTCTATGCCAGGTTATTATATGACAAGGACCTAACCTGCTCCTCTGCACGTCTGAACCTCCAGAATTATGGCCCGCTGTGACGTGCTAGTGTCTGGGCTCGGGAGCAGGCCCTCCGAGGAACACACGGCTCAGCATGTTCTCTCGGGCACCCGGGCAGAGGGTGAGGGCGATTGCTTTTGACCCTGGACTCTACTCACTGCAGGGTGAGCTGGAAACTTTATGGCTGATCTTTGTCAGAGAGCAGCCCTGCTGAACTGTCGCTTCTGTAGGAGATGCACCCAGTCAGGAAAGAAAAAGGCACACACCAGCTTATTTCCAGTCGTGTCTAAGGTAATGTAAGAAATTGACAACAGTCCCCAGCCATCTCTTAGGTGGCAATGTCAACTAGCAGGGATGTGAAAGGGCCAGCCCAAGCTCCTTCCACTGAAGAGCTGAAGGCTTGCCTCGTCTCTTGGCAACTGGCCATGCTAACTTGGATGTGCTGTCTCTCAGAGTCAGGCCCGTGAGGGTCAAAAGCACTATCTCTGCCCCACAGCATCAGTCACAAACAGCAGAAGAAGTAACACAGCTGCTATCCAAGGGTGGGGGGATTTGTAACAAAATGTGGTGTAAGCATACAACGGAACATTGTGTGGACTTGATTCAGACAGTTACACGCTGCAGATTAGATGAACCCCGAGGACACTGGGTCAGTCAGGAAAAGACAAAATTCTGCATGATTCTACTTCTATGAGGTACCTGGAGCAATACAATTCACAGAGACAGGAAGAAAAATGGAGCTGCCAAGGGCCAGAGGGAGCAGGGATGAGAAGTCCTTGTGTGATGGGTATGCAGCTCAGGTTTGCAGGGTGGAGGGTTTTGGAGTCGAATGGTGGAGTCTGCACCACAATGTGGATGCACTTGACACCACCAAAATAAATTTATATGCAATTTATAGTGAAATATATACTTTTAGGGCTGAGGGTTCAGCTCAGTATTAGAATAATTGTCTCACATATGCAATGCCCTGCATCCCGTTCTAAGCATCTAAACACTAACAATAGAGTCGGGGGCTGGAGAGACAGCTCAGTGGTTAGGGTCACTTGCTGTTTATATAGGGGACCTGGGTTTGGTGAGCACACATAGCGGCTTCGTCACCATCTGTTAACTCCAGTTTATCCCAATGCCTTCTTCCCAGGGAACTGTACACACGGCACACAGACACACATGTAGGCAAAACCCTCACACACATAAAAATCAACTGAATACATCTTTTAAAAATTAATCTTTAGAGCTAGAGAGGTAGCTCAGTGGGTAAAGTGTTTGCCAAAGAAGCCTGATGACCTCCTGAAATCCACCATTTGGATGGGTTCCTCAGAACCCACACAAAAACCGTACCGCAGCAGCCCAAATTCCAGTCCCAGCAGAGACAGGAAAATCTGTGAAAGCTCGTGGGCCAGCTGTGCTGGTACTGAGTTGTGGTGCACAACAAGAGAGACCCTGTCTCAAAGAGGGTGAAAGGCAAGGACTAAAGGAGGAGTCTGATCTCCACCCACGCACCATGGCACGCAAGCGCTCCTCAATTCAAGGGAACAGGCGCACACACGCAACTTAAAAATAACTCCTTTAAAAAGGAAGTTAAAGAAAAACTACGAATGTCTGGTGCAGGCCCCAGTGATGGAAGGTGGACAGAAAGGACGTTGCTCCTGAGCTTTGGATCTGGCCTGCAAATGGACTACTCTGTGTCCGCCACAATTGAGCATGGCTCGCACGCAGCACGGCTTGCCTGCGTCCTCTCTCAGGGGCTCTGCCGTGCTCTTTGCCTCTCAAGTGGAGAGCAGTAAGGTGCCCTTCCCTCCCTGAAATTTCCCCAACTCCCAGAGGAGGCCCCTTCTCTCAGCCGAGGGCTGCCTCCCCAGGGGCACATTAAGCAGAACCCCTTCTGTTCCAGGTGCTTCTCTGGGACATATACCCCAAGCCCACACACCCCCGTCCAGTCACCTCAGCGGGGAAAACTAGGAGACAAGGGAGAGACGTGACAGGCTGTGCAATCAGGAACCTCTGCTGGGAGCTGGGCCAAGGCCGGGGCACTAAGGAAGTGACTTCTGAGTCCCTTCCAATAAGGGAAGGGCAGTTGACCAGATGAAGGGACAGAAAGGCTGTGATCAGTGCTGATGACACCATGGCTCCTGATGACAGACTTTTCCAATTCACCCACAGTTTACCAGACACAGCCACCCTGGTCCCTGTGCTCCCTGTACTTTGTAAGAAAGCTCTCAGCAGTTTCAGGGGCATCCTACAACCAGCTTCAGGGACCCTCAGGGCCTGGTGGAAGATGTTAACGCGTTCCTAACTCAGGAAGAGAAAAGAGGTCAATACTGTTGGCTCAAGCATTCAATAATGCATGGAGCGAATACTTCACCCCAGGGCCCCGCCTACTTCCTTATCTAGGCAGCTCCATCGATGACCTATTTTCTCGGCTCCTTTACAACAGATTTAAAGGGAAGGATTTACATTGAGTTGTATATGTGTTTGGTAATTTAGCAGCTGTCTCGCCCTTCAAAGTAACACATTTAGTGTTAACTGGAAACATGCTTCATATAAAGCCTGTCTGGATATAGCTCCATGCTTTGGCTCTTTAGAAATCCGTCTCCACAAAGGCTGTAACTTAATTCAGAGGTCTGAGGCTTGGAGGCCATCTCAAAAGACACGCGGAGGGAAGTAGTCCCGGGGCAGTCTAGTAATTATGTCACTTAGCACAAGGCATTTGATCCCAGATGGCCCCAGCTCATCCCAGATAGCTGGGCTCTGGAGTTCTCAGCCATCCATGCCAGGGGAGACTACAAACTCTAGGCTCCAGCTGAACTTCTCTCCCCGAGAAAACTACAGCAAGTTTGTTAGCAACAGGGTGGTGCCGAGGCCAGAGCCCAGCAGCCCCAACCCATGTGTTCTCTGCATGAGGTCATAATCCATGGGGATGCCTGGGAGGATCCCACGCACGCACACACGCACGCCTCCCAGCGCTTGTGCTGCTCAGCTCCAGCTCACCGTGTGAGCCCTTCCTGTACTTTCCACAGCACATCTCGCTTCTCGGTGAGGTCTCCCAAACTATCTGAACCACGCAACAGCTCCAACACAGAGAGGCATGGCCACAGGCCTCTGCCCGCTCCCTTCCTCATTCTCACCTCTTCCCGGGCATCCCTGAAGGATGAATTCAGAGCTCCTCCTCTCTTGGGAAGAGAAGCCTTGGAGGTATCTTCTTGCTGCCCAAAAAGCTCCTCGATGGTCTTCTTGTCAATCTGGTACTGATGCTGCTGCTTGGCTGCTAAAGTCCAGATGTTGGTCTTGCCACGAACTTGCTCCTCTGGGATGGTTTTCCAGAAAAAGCTCCGCAACCGTTTCTTCTTACCCAGGGAGCTGTAGCCATTCACGTGAGCAACTGGGGGTAGTCCAGGAGGAGGAGGGGGGATAAGCGGTCCCCCAGGGAGTGGGGGTGGCAGAGGAGGAGGTGGGGAGGGGGAGAAGCCCTCCCCTGAATACGGACAGGGTGGAGGTGGAGGCGGTGGAGGAGGAGGTGGAGGAGATGCGGAGGGTGACGTCTGCCCAGTCATGAATGCAGCTGCCGTGGCAAGAGTCCCATTTTCTTTATCGCTGGCCAGGGAGACACAATTCATAACATGCATAGTACTGTTGCCTTCTAAGGAGCTAATTCCTTGACCTTGGAGAAGCAGACACAAACATCAAACTCGGGTTGTACTTCTTGGCCCACGAGTCTTCTGCCAGAAGAGAAGGCCGCCGTGCCTCATGTCAGCTTGCAGACCTGTGAAGACAGAGCAAATTCCCAGTCAGTGCTGGCAAAGGCTTTCACACTAGCTTCTCCCCTTCAGGGGCCAGGGCCGGCTGGCCCACAGCGGGTAGATATTCACGTCAAGAGGACATCTCAAAGCATACTGGGAGGAACACATATTCTTCTAAACCCAAACCAGTACTGGGAAAAGCTGCCAAAGGATCAGCAATAAAAACCAATTTGGAAATCTCCCATTAATCAATGAGGCATGTATGTAACCAGTGCCTGCTGTAAGATCTGAAGTGCTCCCTTTATGAATAAACTACTTGTTTACCGAGAGACTCCTTCCTCTCTTGGACGATATATCCCAGCCCTTGGGGAAACTGCCCAAATTGCTGAAGCGTTAGCTGCTTAGTGACCCTGCCTTTTTCCAGTCTGGACATGTTTTCTCCAATCACTGGGTCAAAAGGCATCTTCCACGTTGAAGGGAGCAGGTGGGGCACTTAAAGAAGACAATAATGGCCCAGCTTGTTTCCCTGGAGCCAGGTCTCCACGTTCCTGTTCCACAGGGTGATGTGGTTCCCCCAAGTAGAGAAAAGCGTGCCAGGACTATTACGTCACCTCCCGAGATTCCATTTTCTCCTTTATAAAATTACAGTACACTAAGTGACTCCCATCACCCCTTCCAACGCTGTCATCACGGAGTCTAGAAAAGCCACTCTTCAGAGACCCTAAACTCGTCACTTGCCTTGTCTGCTACCGAGACACTATTATAAAGAGATGCACAAGGACACACTGCCCCTATCAAGTTCGCCACATGTCTAGTCCTTATCCATACAACTCACTTATCTTGGAGTCCTGTATTTTTATGGACCTACAGATGTTTGGTTTTGCCTTTATACTGGTCGTTACTAACCCAGTGAGAAACAGGGTCAAAATAACCACATTTCTCATAAGGAGGCAGGCGAGAGAGGGGGTGAAGACATGAAGAGGGAACTTTTTACATGACCTTTCTGGCCGTAATTACCCACTTATGTCATCACCGTTGGAGCCTCGACTTGCAGACACGGGTGGATCACACAGCACTGGGTTACACAGCAGTAAACCGCCTGCTATCACTGATCCAGATATTATGAAACGTTGTACATGCAGCCACATATAATAGGCAGGACTTCCTGGGGAGCAGGTGCGGAATCTAGAGACACTGTCCCCGCAGAGCCCAGCTCTGCAACTCCCTCGAGCTGCAGTCTGAGCAGAGGTGGATGACCTCACCTACATTTCAGCATTTTTCATCTGTGAAATGGGAGAATACCTTTTCCACTGGCTTGTGTAAGAAAAATGCGCTAATTCCAGAATGTCGTTAACTCTTTCTAATAATAGGCACTGTTTCCCTTTATCTTCCCAGATAATACATTTGTTTTGAAAAACACTTCTGGGGAGGACTCTGGATGGATGGCTCTGGGGTTAAGAGCAAATACTGCTCTTGCAAGGACTCAGCACCCATGTCAGGTGACTGGAAGCCACCTGTAACTAGCACTCCAGGGGATCTGACACTTGGGCCTCTAAAGGCACCTGCACTCAAGCACACATACTCATGCATACACATACACATACATGTACATGCACTAGTAAACATACATGAACTCGTGCACATACACACTCATACGTACAGATATGCAGTCAAAAATAACAAATCTGAAAAAAGTCTCAGGTTTATAGATGAAATGCCAAAGCCCTGGCCGCTAGAAATATATGTAATATCTTCACTTGGCTACCAAAGGTTGTAAGCAGTGAGATTTTCCCCCCTCTTTTAATATTCAGTGGCCACATGTTAAATTGTTCATCTCTGTTACAGGACAAATACATTTATGAAATAGTCCACTGCCTGAGAGTTGTGTGTCTATTTGTTTTATTTGTGATGCTGCGGATTGTGCCTGGGCCCTTTTACAGGACAGCCAGGTGGCCCGCCATCAGCTGCTGAGCTTACAGCCCTTTCTTTACTTTGGAGCTGGTTATTCAACCCACATGCTAAGGCTATGTTCTACCACTAAGCTTCTAGTTCAACCCCTGACAATTTAAGTACTGAATAGAAAATTATATTCCCAAATACTAATCTGAAACTTTTAAAAACCATCTTCATGATTTCCTGTGTACAGTCCAGTGATATCAGTATATTCAGCTGTCAACACTGGGTAATATCTAAGTAAATTTATAAGCATGCATCTGAGCTGACTTCTGGTTCACTAGAGACGGAACTGGCTTTTAGAAGGAGTTTTCATAATTATCATTAGGGGCATAACTAGGCTGCCTTCATAGTTGGCACCTCTAAAGTAATCATGACTCATTGTCAATTACAGTTTATAGTTACATTTGAACTCCTCTTTTTTCAAGACTGTGCAGGCAATTCTGGCCATTTATTCTTACATATTTTATATACTTTCTGTGCATACAGGAACCCTTAAAAAGCTGTAATTCTCCAGTTCACTTCCGGTTCCATGTAGACTGACGTATTTATATGCAGTGCTGGGGTCTGAGCACTGAAGCTGCAGACATGCCCGGCAAGTCCTGGAGCCCAAGGCCCCGACTGGGATCTCCAGCACCGTGGGGGAGGGGAGAGGGCAGGCTAAAGCACTGTCTGACCTGGGAAGCAATCATTCATTCTGCATCAGCTAAGCAGACTTGAAAGTGCAGTGTCAAGCCCCTTAGCCCACACGGAGAGACACTAAGTGAGGAAGGCAAATACTCAAAGGCACTGTGACGTCATCAGTCAGCCACTGTCTTCCGACATCTCCCCCCTCCTCCCCGCAAAGGTCTGAGACGTTTTGGGTACTGTGCTGTGCACACCGCCAAAAGCACCAGATAAAAATGCAACAGTTAAGAAGTGGCACGGAAACCGTGCATTGATACAATTCTATAACCGCTTCCCACCCTGAGAGAAGAATGCCACGTTAAGAAGTTAAAGGAACAAAGGGAAATGTACCATGCTGTCCCTGGTCCCTTTATCTGGCACTCCCCCCACACCATTCCAAGATCTCGGTTCCCCCAGCAGTGTCTAATGAGTCGGTTCACGGGCAATGATTAGCTATATGCTATATGCTATGTGCTATACGCTTTAACTCCCGTTACTTCAGCGGTGTAAACCCACTACCAGCACTGGGCAGGATTTCCGGTGTTAAAGAGGTGGTAGGAAAAGGTGGGCGCAGACAGCATCCTAACTCCTCCTAGTCTCATGTGGTACTAAAACAGAGGATGCACAAGACATATTCTATGGCGCTCTCCACAGTAGAGGCGACACTGCACATTCTCAAGGACGCTGCTGGAAGAAATGCAGGTGAGGCAGGCTCCCAGACACATGACACCCCTCGCCTGCTTCTCACAGTTGGCAGCAGGGACGATGGGGTCAGTCCTGTTCTGTCTGGGAGCCATCAAGTATCCCATCAATCTCCCCAAGACAAACAGAGGCAAGCTTGTGTTTAACATCTCCCCAACAGAGGGACCTGGGCAGCAGAGAGAAGGCTGTTAAATGCAGGGCTATCACAAATAGGCTCTCTGAAGACAGAACCCATCTTCAAGTGATAACCATGGCCCATGGGGGGGGAGCTGTCCCTCCCTCTGAAGAGGATGCTGCTCAGTTGAGCATTTTTAAACTCGGATTTCAATATTTTGGAATTCACCTAAGCATATGATCAGCCAGCACCCAGAGTTAGAATAAGAATGCCCCTAAGAGTTCCTAGAAGAGTTGCTTGGCTTCTGCCTAACTGCTAATCAGGACTTTCTCAAAGGAGGGTCTATATGGCTGTGTTCAACAGTAACAAAAAGTGACACAGAGCCATATGGCTTTCCTCTTGCACCCTGACATGTGTCCCGGATGAGGCCTAGGTTGGAAGTGCAGGCCGTACACCTGATGAGTTGAGGACAGAAAAAGGCTGAGCTATACAGGGGGAACAGAGGGAAGTTCCTGTCTTTCTAAAATACTATCCCCTTCTTTCTACTCCTCCTTAAAACAGTCCTCCACCTCGTCCTGTCTTTTCAAACCTTTCTTGATTAGGAAACAGACTATCAGTTTGCGAGCAACACAGCCTGACTTGGCACTTCAGCCCGCAGCGAGAACCCATGACGGCAGGTTTAATCTGTCACTTCACATAAACAAACATTCACAGCTGCCGGAGAACGCCTGCTTCTGAATGCACATTTTCAGTTACTTCTCTCCCAGTCCCCAAACCAGGAAGAATAGACCCGGTAGTGCCAAAGGATGCTCCTAGGGGGACAGAAACTCCAGAAGGGCAACTGGGGACCAGAGAGTGTCCGCAGAGCGACCAACTCAAGGCAGAGTTTCTTTAAACATTACTGGCTCCAAGTCTTTATGAAAGTCGCCCCGACCAGGGCAAGAAGGGAGCAGCCAGGGCACGATTTCTTTCCAGCCAGGAAGTCTTTGCCCACCGCCACCTTTAGTCTCTCGTACCACGCTCTGACAGATCCACTCACCAAAAGGCCACCGGCTCCGCCGGCTCCCGCTGCGCTTAACCGGAGTCCCCCAAGGCCACCAGCGTCGGGCTGCCGTGCAGCCTAGGATCCCGGGACGGCAGGCCGGCTCCGAGTGGGCGGTCCCCCGGCCGCGCTAGCCCAGAGGCCGCCTTATCTGGGCCGGGAAGGCGCGCGTCGCCGCGGAGAGACGCCCACACGCGCCGCGCAGGCTCCCGGCTGGGGCAGTGGGAACGGCCCTCTCGAGGAGGGTTCGACCCTCCGCCTCCAGGAGGGCCGGGGACGTCCCAGTCCCGGACCAGCTGAGAGGCCATGGAGTGTCCGCGCCAGCTGCGCAATCCCTAGGGGCTCCCCCGGTGCCGACCCCCGGTGGTCCGCCCGGTCCCCGCCGAGTTCGGGTGCCCAGTTCTCTGCGGAGCCCGTGGTCGCCCGACTACGGCTGCGGCGACACCGTGTGGTCCCCAGGGCGGACTCCGAGGAGAAGGGCTCACGGCCGCACTGCGGCTCTACACCGAGAGAGAGGGGATGAGCCCGCGACAGAAACGCAAAAAGGAGACTCGGGCTGGAGGCGGACACCCGCACGCAGGGGCCCGAGGTGACTGCCAGCTCGCCGCTTCTTCCCCCACGCTTCCACAAGCGCCGGTGCCACTTCGGACGTGAACTTCCAGGGAGGTGTCCAGGCGTGGGAAGCCCCACACACCACTGAGGCAGGGGCGAGCCCTCGATGAGGGGGACTCCTGAGGTCTGCGCGACCCGAGCGACCCGCGTGGGTGCCAAGCCAAGCGAGCCAATCCAACGCCCCGAGGTCCCACCCGCGGGCAGCGCCGCCCCGAGCTCGGGGTCCCATGTGGGGCCAGCCCGGCGCGTGTGCGCCTCGGGCCACAGGGCCTGGGCTCACACACCGGGTCCCGGGACTGGGGTTCAGAGCTTGCGCCTCCCCGCATCCTCGCCTCGCCGCCGCTCGGCCCGGCATCCCCCTAACGCATCCTCGCTGCCCGGTCTCCCAATCCAGCCCCGCACTCACCACGCCCGCGCTCCCGGCGCCCGCGCAGCCTCCGCCCGCTGTCCCGGCGCCGCCGTCTCTCCGCAGGACTGCAGGCCGGGGACCGCGAGGGGGCAGGGCGATGCGGAGGGGCGGGGCCGCTGCAGGTAACAATGCTGCCTACCCGGCTGCTCCTCGAGCCGGCCGCAAAGGGCAGCACGCCCTTTCCTGCTCGGCTGCCTCCCTCGCTCCCCCTTCCACCCGGTCGGCACCGCCACCGTGCTCGCCCTATAGCCAGCTCCGGGGCCCCGAGACTCGAAAGTCGCCGCCCAGCACGCTGCTCCTGGCACCTGAGAGCCGGCGCGGGGCTGGGCGGGCAACCACAGAGGGAGATGGAAATTGCTGCAGGGCGAAGATGAGCCCCGGTGTCCTAGTGGAACGAGGGGGCGAGGGGGAGGCGCCACGCTCGCTACTGAGCAGGCAGGTCACCGCCTTCCACAAAGGAACCTCTGCGGCAGTCCCCTGGACACCCTCCCCGGCGCACACGCATGACCCCCCACATTCGCAGGCACGCACGCACCTTCTTCACACGCATCCCCACCGCTCCGCGCGCCAGGGCACCCGCTCCGCGATAGCTTTTCCCCGGAGCATATGGGCAGCGCTAGGAGAGCTCCCTGGAGGTCGCTCCTGAGTATTCTGGAGGTCAGGTCCTCTGTGCCGCCGCAAACCAATTTTTTTCTTCTCCCTCTTTCCTCTTCCCGCCCCTCCCCTCCCCAACTCTCCCCTTCCCTCTCTTTTATTTTTTCTCTCAATGATGGTAACAAACTTTTCAGCTTTATTAAAGAAAATAAAAAAGTATGGCAGACCTGGCTGAATGAAGGCGCTCTGTCTCAGAACTGGGAAGAGCCCGCCCACTCATTGAAGGAAACAGGGAAGTCAGTCTAATCACATTTTTTTTTCCAAAGTGACTTACGACGCCAGGCAGAGAGAAGTTGAGTAGTCAGAGAAAACTTATCCTGGACAAACCGGCTGCTGGCACCTCAGCTGCCGGGGCGGGAAGCGCCCTCTGCGGGAATGAAGTCATCCTACCCTTTTCTGGGTGTGACCAGATAACTGAACAGAGTTTTCCCAAGCTCTAAGGCAGAGGACTTCCAGCTCTCCATCAGGTTCCCAGCTCGTGGACTCCACGACGTAATCCCTCGCCTCCTAACGCGAGCCTTGCGTGGGGAGAGCACACTAGTTCCAGTCAGCCCACTATCCAGACCCCAAACTGTGCCTGCCTATTTTCTTCATGTTCACGATTCAGCAGGTCCACCCACAAACACTGAAAATACCAAGGCTGGGAACCCATGTCGGTCCAAAGGAATATCGATCACTAGCTACCCAGGTGAAACAGCAAGGAGTGTTGTACGGGCTCGAGATGGTGTCCTTTGCCCTTCTTGTCACTTTACCGTTTATCATTAATTTTCGTCAGTCTGTGTAGCTCTGCTGTCCTTGAACTAGCTCTGTAGGCCAGGCTGTGTGCCAACCCACAGAGATGTGCGTGGGTCACCAGGCCGGCCCCCTCCCCCCTTCGTGCAGTCTGCTCCCTTCCTCCCCTCTAATGCTCCAGCCCTGCACACCTGTGTGACCTCACACTGTAGGCGCATGTGCTCTATCTAACACAGCCCCTGTCTGGTCCCGCTACTCCAGAAGCTGAGGCAAGGGCGTAGCTTAAGCCTATGAATTTGAAACCAGCCTGTGCACCATGGTGAGATCTCCAAAAAAGAAGAAAAACTTGAGAGGAGTCAAGCCCAGGGGCAGTCCCCCTCCCTTTGGCCTTTGATCTCAGCTTCATTCTGGCCCACGGGCCTTCCCTCTGCTTCTCCAGCCCTCCCTGGTGACCCTCCGAGTACAGTCACAAGGCTCTTACAACCCTTGATCTCCCATTGTCCATTATAATCCCATGGGAATCGTATCTGACTTTAATCTGGATGCCTTTTTGAAAGAGAAGCAATAAAAATGAATAACCATAGCCTTAGGTTCCCGACCTTGAAAAGGGCCCAGGAAAATGAGAGCCAATTGTCTTCAGTTACGCCAGGGACTCAAATCCACATCCGCCTGGTGGTATCACAAGTCCAGATTCAATGTCTGGAAGTCAACTCACCTTCCCCTAAAATCAGCACTCTTCCCTCCTTCCCTTCCCTAACAGCGGACTGTGGAGGTTGACGGCCCAGCTTTGGTTGTGGGCCTGGGGCCCGCCACCACTACACTAACTCTTAACCAGAGTGAGACCATCTGGCTGTTCTGCCGTCTACCATGTGTGGGGCACCTATTACACACCAACCTCGGGTTTTGTTTTCTACCCTAGAGAAGTGTAACATGACACCTATGTCCTGAAGCTTAGACTTCTTACCCTTCTCACCAAGTCCACTCACCCAGAAACCGCTGCCGGGTTACTGTATTTACAGGTCAGCCTCACGGCTTTCCACATCTGTCTCTAACCTTCTGTAGGGTCATGTGTGTGCAGACGAGGCCTGCCGTCTGTCTGCCAAGGCAGTAGCATCTCCCAAATCGTC
>NW_024429193.1:70752083-70817083 GCF_017639785.1 Mesocricetus auratus | reverse complement strand
ACACAAAGGTACGAGAAAGGACCAGTTGTTGACTTAGTAACTTGTTTAAAAAAAAAGTCCCTTTGTGCTCCTGGGAATTGAGTGTGTACTTCGTTTGGTGAAACAGCTCAGGAGACAATGCTTTAGCAGTAAGTCTCTGTTTTTAATAAGCAGGTTTAATAATCATACTTAGGCTAAGATAGTAAATAATAAGGCCAGCGCATAATAATCTGTGTTTTGTTTCAGCTTGTTTTTGGCAGTGTTCGGAATGGATTCCAAGGCACCACACAGCCTAGGTACTAAGCAGAGCTCTGATGCTTCTCACATGGACTCAGAAATAGCCAACCATTTTCTTGAGCAAGTAATGAGGGTGTTCTGATGCTGACACCATTGGCCGAGTTTAGCATGACGCTAGGTACGAAGAGGAGCCCCGCTCGTGTTTACATAGTTCTGTAGGCTAGGTCAAGATAAGGTTGGAAGGGAGTGGGCTCACCTCCCATCCTTTCTAACTTACTGGCTTCCTTCTGAAGAAAGGGGTCCTAAAATCGTGACAATCCGTGTCTTAGAATGGATGGATTTCCTAATATTCCTAAATCTCCTTTATGTAGAGTTTTGTGGGGACAATCAATTTCTGTGTGATAGCCATTAAACTGCGAATTAAAAGGCATTTGTACAATGGACAATGCTTGCAATTTCTCAGGTCTAGGCTACAGAAGAGTGCATAAGGTCACATTTATTATTTTATTTTCTTGAAATGTTACAGAGCTTCTAAGAAACCCATTCCTCAACACATTCCAGAACTTTGTGGAAGGCACAGGCAAATGAATGACCATGCTTCCTGTAGAGTGACTGATGTGTCTCATTATTCTGGGTGTCTTTTTTTACAAGAGAGAGAGGGCAGTGGATTCAGGGCAAGCATACCTACATGAGACATCCAATATTCAACACTATGACATAGAACTAGTTTTATATTTATGCTGGAAATGGCAACACACACACACACACACACACACACACACACACACACACACACACACCCCAGCAGCAGCACTAGGTCTAACCTAAAGAGGCTCATGGGAAACAGGGACCCCGGGATCTCCATGCTCATAGTTCAGCCTCTGTTGTTATGGAGAGGTGGGGTAGATGCATCTGAGCCAATCAGACAGCTGGAGCAGGGTTGGGCCCATAGGGAGAATGGAGCTGAGGAGATTCTGACTTACCTCACAGTTTTTATTAGCATCTAGAGCATAGACTTTAAACTTTTAATAAAAGTCACACACTTTTCGCTAAAGCTGTTGAGATCAACAAGGGCTTTTATTTAAAAATACTAGGTGTCTTTGGATGTGTCTTCTGTGATGAAACGCCAGTTTCTTCTGCATTGTGCTGCAGTAGACAACTTACCTTCCAGAACTGTTTGCAAGTTCCAGAGAGCCATTTGTATAGAGTCTAAGGTCTTCCTGAGTGACCTGGAAAAATCCATGCACCACAGTCTGCATTAATAATTCACACTTCAACATCCTTCTCAAAGATGGCAGCACTCACTCAGGCTGGCCTCTAGATGAAAGCTAAGTCAGACTGTAAACAGCCAATCTCCCTCAGAGTCTACAAGGCTCAGTTGGTTCTCCATGTCACCTGCCAGCTATACCCTAGTGCTGAGGGGAGCTAGACGGGCGGAGGGAGAGGAGAGACAGTCCGAGCAACACTGGAGGCCGGTGCTGTAGAGAGCTGTTACAACAGGGCATTATGTGACCACTCACACGGCAGACACAAGACCACCCGACACCAGTGGGCACAAATGGCCCAAGACAACTGCTAACTGCTCTATGCATTATTCTGATGACATTTCCATATTACTGCTGCTTGCTGTCACCAGGCATCTGACACCATGCCACACGAAACTCCTGTTAAAGACTAGGAAGGGAGTAAACCCTAGTACAGGAAAATCCCCATCTATTCCTGGAATACCCCACCATAAAACATCCAGAATCCTCCCCTCACTTAAAGTTTGCCCCTGAAGTGAGTTATCCAGACTCTCAGTGAACAGGGTGACTCCTCCGAGAAGCCCACACTCTCTTTGTGTGTACTTACACTCTAGTAAATTTACCAATATTTTTGTCTGGTCTCACTTCTGTATTCCTTCTCTGGTGATAAGAACCTGGGAACACTGGGAAGAAGCGTCGGTCTCCTCTGTCCCCGAGAGTTCCCCAGCTGCTGGTGACAGTGTCACTAACTAAAAGGCAGTCCAGCCTGCAAGCATTCTATATTGGATTGACTGGTAATAGGGGGTGGGTGTCAAGCCTGAAAACCTACAAAGAGAATATTGTTCTCCAAGGCTAATTGATGCAAGGTTTAGTTGGGCAGCATGGATGGGGTTGCACTCACAGATCATGCTGCTAACAGCAAAACACACCCCTCCCCTCAACATCCCCAATTACAGAACCGAAGACTTTCTATCTGGTTAGCTAGCTGCTTCCTTATTCAATCACAAACAGTATGTTCTCCGTATTGGTCTTTCTCTCCGTTCCCCACGACCACCCAGTGACACCAGTGGGCCTTCGGTCACTCAAGGCTAGAGGCCCAGGAATAGGAATCCTTTTTACTGAGAACACTGTGTTTTGACATGAAAGCTACACATGTTCACATTGGTTCTTGTCTTTCATGGGCCTCGGCAGTACAGAGGGAACTGTCTGACAGATGCAAGCTCTTTGAAGCAGGGTATAAAAACATGAAGGCAACAGTCAGGCATCATCACAGTTTATGGTGAACTGAAGAAACGTAGGCTTGCACAGGCCGGTTAACGTTTCAGAAGACAAGCTGGTGCTCGACTCGACGCCAAGGCAGCCCACAGGCGGACCGAAACACAACACTGGCCCCCTCTCTCACACAACTGGGGAAGGAGAGTGATGGGGACAGGTTTTGTTTTGTTTTTTCAAGTGGAACTCAAGAAAACCATAGGCAAAGAGGACTGAGGACCAAGGCATTTCACGTGGAATGTCTACTGTTTTAAAGTTACACCAAGAGAGAAGAGGGCTCCTGACTTCAATGGAAGGGAGACTAAGTGTGCCCTTGGGAAGACAGTTATCTCCACAGCTTGGGGCTAAACTGCTCCCACAAGTCCTGTGGAAGACTGCAAAGAGGACAACCTAGGAGGAAAATATTGTAATAATGAATGTCAGCAAATTGATAATCAATCATGAATGCTTCCTTAGTTGGGTGAACCCAATTCACTACCACTGAGCAGGAATTCACAGAAAAAAAAAAAAAAGGAGCTCAAAGAACTAAATGGGCAGAGTTCTTCTAGAATAAACCAAGGTCATTGTGGAGGTCACCGGCAAGGAAGTCTGAAGTGGCAAGGACTAAAGTGGCTTGTGTTGAAGGGAAAAAAAAAGACTTGTTTTCATTGCTCTGCTCATGGGCACAAATAGTGACTCTGAAGTCCTGAAAACCCAACGCAGCACAATAGCCTCCTATTATGCCACTGTGGTTTTGTCTTAAAGGACAAAGAGGCAAGTTAGGACCAGGACCTGCTGCGAAGTGTTAATGCTGCGCTCTCCTCTTCTTGTGAGTTTAGGCACCGTCTCAGGGCACCAAGATTTTTCTGTTGTCATAGTAGTAGGTGTTCATTTACAGTTTCTAATTTATCTTACAGCTGGCTTAGCAGGAGAAAAATACTAACCAAGAGTCATGTAGAAAATCCAGTCCTTATGAAAAAAAAAAAAAGAAAAGGCATTTAGATGATGGTGGGTGGTGATTCTGTTCTGGGGACAAACCCAGACAAGCCATGTTACCAAACCATACTAGCAGACCCTTGGATTGTCTTTTTAAAAGAGCCATGCACAGGAAACCTCAACAACGAACGGGAGTCCGTCCTCCAAGGGGAGCTGGCTGGCATCCGATTCAGCAATCATGTAGTCCTCTTCAGGGTGTTGGTGGGGTCAGATGATGAAGGCCATACCAGTCATTCAGCAAATACTCAGGACTGTTTAAACTCACACACTTACAGCTCCCGTGATAGGCGGTGATTCTATAGTAACCATTGCCATGGTTAGACCTCTGTGTTCAAACACTGCCTGGCTTCTGTGGCTCCTCTTATGAATATGAGCCAGCTAGGACATTTGGATCTGGGGTGTGTTCCCAGGCTTAGCAGGGAAAGGAGGACGGATGGAAGAGAAGACTGATGAGAATACACACATCTAGTGCTTCTCTTTACAGAGTTAGGCAGCTTTATTAGTTTGTTAGTGTGAATTAGGTAAAATCTAGCTACCTCAAAAAATGCCTTTTTTGATGAAAAATCAGTTTTAAGCAGTCAAATTATCACAACTAAAATTTAAGCAACTAGGATGTTAGTGTAGAAAAGCTCTATACTATATGCTTGCTCATGAGCAGAGAGCAGAAGGAATCATCTTAATTGAGCTAAAATAAAGTTAGTTTTGGGCCTATTTTCCTTGAACTTCCAAATAGCTAGTTAGAGATGAGCTAAGGAGAAACGAGGGGATACCTTGCTTAGGGAAAGTGTGTTTCCGTTCCTCGGTCTCATATCCTGGACACATTCTGCCCCTTAGCTTGATGCTGCTGTCATCTCTACTCTTCACATGCTGTGGGTTCTAGAATCTTTATGCATGGAGCAAGGAGTGTCATTGACTATATTAAAAAAAAAAACTCACTGCTATTGTAGTGGGAGAAAAGGAACACTTGGCAGAATCCTAGTGGTTTTTTTTTTTTTGGAACCAAATCACCATTTAAAAATTTGTGTTATGGAAATTTTAAGAAAAATTGATTAGTACTATTAAATCACATACATACCCATCTGTCTCACCAGCAGCATTTTGCCATATATAAGAAACCTTTTCCTGCTGTGCACAGATGCTCATGTCATTAAATCTAGCACGCAGGAGGCAGACACAGGTGATGTCTTCAGCTCCAGGCCAGCCAAGGATACATATGAGGCCAAACACCAAGGGGGGAAAAAGGAGCCTTTTCCTTCCTTTCTCCCACATTCAGTTATGCACCAACGTGCTGCAGCTAACCCTTTAAAAGCAACCTTACACAGCTCCTAAAAATGTTCTCCCCTACGGTGGCAGAGCTAAAATTTCCATGCGAAACCTCTCAGAGCACCAAACACACTCAACGCATTCAGCCGTTCTCCCGATGTTTCCCAGAGCTGCTTGTCTTTGTAAACAAAGGTAGACAGAACTGCACACATGTGTGCCTTTCTCAGGAGTTCAGTGTCTAGCCATAGTAAGTACATATTTCTCAAGGAAAGCTATAATTACCTGTCCCAAGCTCTAGGTACTTTTTTCATAAAAGGCAATCTAATGCGGAGTCAGAAATCATTTAGCGGGAGGATAAACGGAGAGTAGTGGGCTGTCTCCATAGCTCAGGCGGTAAGAGCATTTGCTGCCAAGCCCGATGCCTTGAGTTGGATTCCTGGAACCTACATGATGGAAGGACAGACTGACCCCTGCAAGTTGTCCGCTGCCCTCCACTCATGCTGTGGCACTGATGTGTCCACGCACAAAACATAAGTCAATGGACAAGAAGGTTTTCAGGTGAGGTAGCACGTATAGTTTTTCTTATTTTATTTCTTGTTCCAAACCCTTCACTATTTCACATCTTTTTCAGGAAGCTCGACGGGACCATCTGCCTCCTGTCCCCATCCCACAGCACACTGACCCCCATGTGAAACAAAGTGGCTTCCCCACACGGCGAGTCTGCAGTTCCTTCCGTGGCACCTTAGACACCAGAGCGCCAAGACAGCATGGAGATGACAGGACGTACTTTTCTGTTTCTGTCTACACTGGCCCACATTTCACTCTGACATGATTTACATACACTCATGTGCACAGCAAGCCAGAAGCAGAACGATAAGTCTGTTACAGAAAGCCAACTTTAAAACCAGCAAAAGTTTTTAACTGTGTGTGTGTGTGAGACAGAGAGGGATGTCTGACATCTTCCCCAGCAGCACCCCACCCACGCCTGTGAGAGGTTCTCTCACTGAGTCGCCTAGACTGGCTAGCCAGCCTGCTCCAGTGACCTTCCTGTCTCCATGCCTGGCTTTTATGTGGGAGCTGGGGATCCGAACCCGGAACCTCATGCTTGCACAGAGCGCTTTACCGACTAAGCATCTCCAGTCCCCTAAATGGTATCTTACTCCTTGTAGACCTTTCCTGTGGCTCAACAATTCATGGCTGAACCATAGTTGCCGAAAGATTGTTTGAACAGACTTAAGCACAAGTCTTTAACAGAAGGCTCTGTTTAGGACCAACTAGAAGTTTTAGGTGCTTTTAGTTTTCATGGACAGTTTCACAACCGGCACTCAAATTCCCAGCTTTGACAGCATATTAGCGAACTAACGCAGTGGTGTTAGGGTTCTCAGACTGGGTCTAATTTCCTTTCCCTGTGTGGACGGCCTCCACTTTCCATATCAGAGCTAACAACAGAGTAACAAATAGTTCTTCCTTATTATACACAACCCTGAAGAGCAGCCTCTGTTTCTAGAACACTTGACAGTTTATCATGAAGAACCACTTATTTAAGGAAACCTGCAGGGCAGGAAACCTTCAAGTGAGAACACAGAATTCAGTGAAAGTTGTTTGCATTTTCTGTTTTAATAACAGCTCCTATAACACTGTAGTAATAGTTAAGATGCATGGCCTTGGAAAAATTTTGAACTAATACAGAATTAAGAAAAAACAAAAAACAAACCAACAGCTCATTCACAACTGGAAAGCGCTGGGTCAACATAAAAAATGTGTGTAATTTTAAAAAAGGGCACCCAGAATTATTTATAGTTTGAGTGTATCAGTGTATGTTACATTTATGTGTGTGTGCATGTATGGGCAGGCCTGATGGGGGATGTCCTTCTGTAAGCTGTGAATATATGTTTCTCTTATTGGTTGGTAAATAAATGCTGATTGGTAAGTAGCCAGATGGGGCTCCAGACTAGGAGACTGCTGGGAAGAGGAAGGCAGAGAGTCATGAGGGAGATGCCATGTAGCCGCTGAAGGAGCATTACATGCTGGAGCATTACAGGTAAGCCAGCGCCTCGTGGCAAATATACAATTTAATAGAAATGGGTTAATAATTGAGAGCTAGCCAGTAAGAAGCCTAAGCCACTGGTCAAACAGTTTATAATTAATATAAGCCCCTGTGTGTTTATTTGGGACTGAAGGGCAGCAGGACCTGGTGAAACAGAAACTTCTGTCTTCACAGGCCTGTGTGGCAGTCAGAGAGAAACTTGCAGGAGTCTCCGCCCACTGTCTGAGCTGCAGGGCTGATCATCAGGAGTCATCAGCTGTGGCAGCAAGCGCCTTTCCCAGAGGAGCCATCCCCTCCGTCCTAGACTGCACTGTGTTAGAATGTTTGACTTTAAAAATTGCGGATTGGGGGCTGGAGAGATGACTCAGCTGCTAAAAACACTTGCTGCTCATGCTGAGGCCTTGGGCTTGGTTCCCAGCACCCAAGTGATGGCTCAGAATCATTCCCTACTCTAGTTCCGGGGGATGTCACGCCTGTTCCTGGAACAGGGGCTGGAGGGACGGCACAGCAGGTAAAGCACTGGACGCACAAGCCCAAGGCATCCTGCATCTGCAGCCTCAGCACTCAGCCTGAGATGGGGAGCATGGACGAGAGTCAGCCAGAAGCTCACTGGCTAGCCAGCCTGGAGCAGAGGCTAGCAACCAGCGTCTTCAGTGTGTGGCTAGCCAGCCTGGAGCAGGGGCTAGCAACCAGCGTCTTCAGTGTGTGGCTAGCCAGCCTGGAGCAGGGGCTAGCAACCAGCGTCTTCAGTGTGTGGCTAGCCAGCCTGGAGCAGGGGCTAGCAACCAGCGTCTTGTGTTTTCCTTGAATACTTTCTATTTTAATGTGAGAAAAGCCATGTCTCCACTGTCCCAAGGCACCACATCCTTAAATCCCTCAGATTTTGTTAACCCTTCATCTATTTTCTAAACAGCAGCTCCCTTTCCAATTGTAACACCCACAAAGTGACTCCTGCTGATTCAAGAATCATTTCACTTTCTACACTGTGGCTTAAACATATACTCAGTTCCCACATAAGCTCCCACAGGTGAAAAAGGGCACATTCACTCTCCAAAGCCAGCCAGCAATACAGAGCCATCTTTAAACCGTGTATGCACTCCAGGGGCCTGTCTTCTCTTCTAGCAACAGACCCTAAAGGCAACAAGTTGGCTAAGGACGTTCACACGGCCTTCTCCACACAGCCTGGCAACTAAGACACCAGTGATTCTCAGAAGATGGCCAGGGAGCCACCCCCTTCCACTTCTGAGCTTTTATTTCTCGCCTGCAGTCAGACACAGCCTTTGCAACAAAGTGAACGCACCACGGTCTACCACGAGGCTACACTTAATTCTTTTGCACAGGTGCCCACTATTCAGAAATCGCCATTATTTTTAACTTTGCTGAAAAAGTCATTGATCCATGAGTCTAATAATATTTAGCTCTTTTGCTACAATTGTTGTTGAACTGTGGTGGACACGTTCAGCTCCTGAGAGAGTCAGATTGAGAAAAAAGAATAACTTACAGAACATGACAAATTAAGTAATAGAAGCACCGTTTCTTTTTTAAGATCAGAAAAAAAGTACATTCTCTGAAGTTCCAAATAGTTACTTATTTAAAATTTATGAGATCAGGGCAACAAGACAATGCAGCAGAGACTTTAATAGGAATACAAAGTTCACACCAGAGGCACACTCTGGGGAATGTAAATAACCATCACACGTAGCTATTCTGCTGGAAGAATAAAATAAGGCTCTCTCAGAGTACAAATATACAGGAGGGAATGATTTAAAGTAGGTTCATGACTTATAATCACATTGCATTGTATTAAGCACTCAAAACAGGCATATTAATAAAAAAGCCAGCTAAAAGGCATTTGGACATATATAACACATTGTACAGTCTACAAAATTCACATACAACAGTAATTTTAAGTACTTCATTTCAACACATAGAAATGAACAGGTAAAATGATAGCTCTCCAAATACTCATTTATATGTGTGACAAAAGTCAAAGGAATATACATTTTAACAAGGAAACCCCACAGTGGACAGGCCACCTGCATATATAAGACCAACAGTGTTGCACAAATAAAACAGTACTGGCCTTTCCCTTCCTATGACCTCCACACTGTACAATCTTTTCATTATTCAAATGAGAAAAATTCTCCCATAGTTCCATTCTTCAAAAGGAATCAAGAGAAACCAAACCAAAGACTCCAAAGTTGGTTTCACCATCCACCACAAGTGTGGTTTTATGAGGACAAAGAATTCCAACATTTACTGTGCTCCTTTGCAAAGAACAGACTCATCCGACATTATCTGGAGGGGTTTCTTTATGGATTCTGTACAATGGTTGGACAAGAATCACTGCATCTGAGAAGGCACATATCTGTGATTTAAGGCTTAACTGGTACAGTCACACATGGAAGTCAACGAACATGGTCTGGAAATTCTCTTCTACCAAAATGGAATTTACCCCCAAACTGGTTTTCTAATCTACAAATTTCTACTCTATAGAAACCACTAAGAATTTCCATTCCTATGTCCACATGTAGAAAAAACAAAACAAAAAACCAAAATTACCCACCTCTCTTAAGCAGGTTTCATTATAAATCAAAATTGCTAACACAGCTGTCAAATTTATAAGTTTAAATATGTCATAGAAATTATGACAGTGTGATTACCAGGTCTTTAAAAACATCTAAACAAAATTATAGTGGTACAGATTAATTTTTAAAAGGTATCCACCACAGCCTATGAGCCAATCAATCACTCATTCCAGCTGCCCCTTCTGTGGATGCTGCAGGACGCCATATAACTTACTCTGCAAAATAGCTTTTTTCTTTAAGATAATACACGAACATGAACTTCTTAAAGATGTTGGATATATTCATATATAAAATATCTGACATTGATACAAATCATGTAAACCTCCCTTGGAAAATTATACCTGGTCCTCATTTCTAGGACCAAAAGCCTTGAATTTTTATCTTATCAGTGCAAATCTATATTAAATATTTCAAATTATAGAAATAGCCATCAACCCACACAATACAAAAAGGATTTCTCAAAAAAGAAAATTATTGTGTTTAGAATTATAGAATTATGTTACATAAAAAACCACCCACCTTCTCATCAAATTTAACAGCTCAATTGTTAGGGTATGAAAAGGGAAAAATAAAAGCTATCTGTGCAAGAGTTACTACAATGGTGGTCACCTCACCACTTCCCCAATAACTCTTACTGGTTTACAGCTCAACAATACACTCTTCTTTTCCAGGTGAATTTACTGTTCTTCAAGCCAAGACGGGGCATCCACCCCGGGGGTTTTCAACTTGACGTGGAACTGCTTAAGTGTCAGCTCCAGCTGCTTCTGATTCCCGGCGAAGTAGGCAGCAACAGCACTGTGGAAAAGGACCAGCTGGTTGCGCAGCACTTTAACCTGTGGACAGGGCGGAGTGAAGGCCATGCATTAGACCACAGTGAGATTTACTCCATCCCTAACTCAGTGTCACCAAACAAGTATTCTAATAATAAAGTTCACAAACACCAAGTACATGATGACTGTTGAGGTCACCAAGCTCTTAGTCCTTTTTTATTACTTTAAGGGGGCAGGTCATCTTAGGATGTTTTGTTTTTGCATTGCTGAGGAGCAAATCCAGGGACCTGTATTTGACTGAGGGAGTGCTCTACCAAGGAGTCAACAGTCAGCCCTGGCAATCATTTCCAAACAACATTATCGAGACTATTAACTAAAAGCACCATCATATTCCCTCTAGGGCTAAGTATATTTAAAACTATGTAAGATACAGAGAGGGAACATTATCATACATACTCTAGAACACCACCAGCTCCAGGTATGAACAGCATTAAGACTAAGTTTGGGTGGGAGTTGTGTACACCTCTAATCCCAGCACTCAGGAGGTGGATCTCTGTGAGTTCAAGGGCAGCCTGGTCTACAAAGAAAATTCCAGGACAGTCAGGGCTGCTATACAGAGAAACCCTGTCTCAAAGACAACAACAAAAAGACTAAGTGCGCACACACACACACCCCTTTTATGAAAATGAAAGGTAAACATGTAAAGAGCTTCATTACAGAACATATAAAGAATTCAGTAAGATGCTAACACCCCAGAGTCAATAGGCAAAAGATTGAATAGATATTTTATCAAGGAATCTCTGAGAGGCTAAATAAGTACATGAAAGGTGTCCTCTATCTTAAAGTTATCAGGAAAATCTACATTAATTCTACATTGTGACCCCACCACTAGTAAAGATGCAGAGTGACTAAACTCCTTTAGCCTGAGTTTGTGAAACTGAAAAGTTTGTCAGTTTCTTAACAGTTAAACATATGATTAACCTGTTACCTAACTAATCCACTCCCAGATACTTACCTGAGGGGATGAAAACCTAGGTGCACATAGTGACTTACACAGGGATGTTGAGGGTCAGGTTGGGTTAGAATTAGAGTCTGGGGCTGATTTACTTGTGATAGCTTCAAAGTAAAAACAACTCAATGTCAACCAATAGTAATTAGATGAATTGGGATATTCCCATAAAAAGGAGTAATGTTCAACAGAAGCGAGTAACTGATTACATGTAACATGGCTGAGTTGCAAGAACCCTGTGTTCTATGAAAGAAACTAGAAGAATGCGGGTTGCTTGGCTCCATTTATATAAACTTTACAAAGTGCAGTCAGCCTCTTCCTATGGCTTTCTCACTAGTAAAAACCAAGGGCTCAACTCTCCACCCTGCTCTGCTATTGAAAGTACTACGTGGCCTGTTTTTGCATTCCTATTTTGGATGATCCTTGAATTACACAGCAAATAAGAGGCTGGTGTATTCTGATTGTGAAAGTCCAAATTCTACAAGGAAGTTCTAACTGGTCACTTTACCGTTGTTTTGCCCACAAGTATTTCTTGACTTGAAATTTAACTCCTAATACTTTCAGTGAAAGAGAGCAGAGGAAGAGCATGGAATTTAATTCATGTGCTGAACCTGTAAAGTGCTGAACCAGTGGCACCAGAGAAAGGGAGCCACACACGTCGGCTTCTTTACCCAGCCTTGGAGGTGGCCGCCAGCAGACTGAACACAGGAGCCAGCTGCAGAAGATGGCGGCTCTCAGGGATGGTGCATCCGCTGCGCTGAAACCATCTCCATCCCACAGTGAAACTAATCCATGCAGCCATAGAAAGGGGCGCTTTTTTAGCACTGAACTCTAGTTGTGTTTTCACAACAAAACAACATGATACCCACAGCCCCAGAAACGGCCTCCAATACTGAGGGGGTTGATGTGCGGAGCCATCTAAAGAAAGCACTTGGGCTGTCCTCCCTGAAGACACCCACAACAGTTGGAGGCTTTGAAGCTGCAATGGAAAGGACACAAAGCAAAAGGCCTCAACTGTAAACAAGCACAGACTCCCATCCCACTGCTCACCACAGCCAGCTTTTCCTCCAGCACAGCTTTACTTTTACTTTTGTATGCCAAAACAGGGCATTTTTTTTCTGCCAACACTGAGTATTCTATTCTAACTTAGAAACATGTTTAGTTTTGGTAGTAGTGTCTTAAAACAAAGACACAAATTTAAATAAGAACCCTGATGGACTCAGTACCGCTGTATCTGGTATATTACAGACTATTGTGGTTATTAAAGAGAAAACTGGACTCTGAAAATAGCTCAGTGGGAGGAGTACTTGTTGTGCAAGCATAAAGAGATGCGTCCAAAACCTTAGACACCTATATTAAAGAAAAAAGGAAAGAAGGAAGGAAGGGAGGGAGGGAAGCATGTGCACATGGTTGTATGTACACCTATAACCCAATCCTGTGGGGAGTGAGACAGGAGATCACTGGGTTTTGCTACACCCAGCCTTGCTTCACACTCAGAGACCTTATCTTAAAGGAATAAGGAAGAGAGTATACAGCAGGAGACCCAAGGTCTTCCTTTGGCCTTTGCATGCGTGGGCAGGCCTGCCCACATGCACATCAATAAAAACCACTATCAAGTAAAAATAGTAATTAAGTACTATTAGAAAAGCAGTTGCTAAACAATTTTAAAATAATTAACTTTCCAAAATTTTACTACAGGCTCAACAACCCATTTGAAAACAAAAATCCCAATCCACATTTTAATTACTGATTATGACATCAGTATGTGTCATGTATGATCCAAATGCAGGGCTACTGAATGGTATAGGAAGTCACCTTCAGGCTACATGTATAAAGGTATACATGAAATTTAAGTAAATTCTATGTTTAGAACTGGGTTCCTTCACCATTGTGTGTGTGTGTGTGTGTGTGTGTGTGTGTGTGTGTGTGTGTGTGTGTGTAAATATTCCGAAGTACAAGAAAATCTGATATCCAAAATACTCTGGTGCAAGCAGATACTGGAAGACGGCACCCACATGGGACACTGGCCTTGTAATGACTGCACTATAACCATGTAACGAACTCTTAACACTACACAGAAATATTATTTTACATAATATTGTATTAAGTAAATGTATTAAATAAATTTTGTATTACTTTACTTAACCTGTTTCTTGGGGTGGGGATTGAGCACTGAGAATTGAACCCAGGACCTTATGGATTTTGATGCAAGTTCATTGGGTCATGTCTACAGCCCCTTGAAGAATCTTTCAAAGAAAAAGAAAGAAATACAAAAAACCAAAACGTCTCAGCTCATACAATCAAGAAATGCCTCAGGCTAGACCTCCTGAAGACAGGCTGGAGTGTGAGGAACTTGGAAAAGTCCCACTCCTGGATGGCTGCATGCTCTTTCACCCAGTGTCCACTGCCAGCACTCACCAGACAATAAGCCTTTAGAAACTTCTAAGCAAAAGTTTGAAACAAAACTGGCGGCAGAGCACTCTCAAGAAGAACAGGGAAACTGGGGCAAGGATCTAGCGTAAGGGTTGAAGCAAACAAAAGTAACTTTCTAAAATTATATGGATAATACACTATAAACATGTATGTGCATGTGTGTGTAGCTGTGCATGTAAAGGACCTAGCGTAAGGGTTGAAGCAAACAGAAAAGTAACTTTCTAAAATTATATGGATAATACAATATAAGCATGTATGTGCATGTGTGTGTAGCTGTGCATGTATGTTCATTTGTGTATATAACACGCATACACATACACTACTAGGGATGGAACCCACAGCCTGGGTAAGCCACTCTGTCCCTAAACTACACCCCAAGCCCCAAGGTTAAAGTTTTCATAGGTCCTTTTGTACATGTAAAGCAGAAAAAAAATAATTTCCTGAACTTATATCTTGAGAAAAAACTTAGTGGTTAAAAGGATAAATAAAACAAAAACAAGAACAAAGAGGCTAACTATTGCAGGCAGAAATGAGATGACAAGTTGAACAAACTTTTAAACTTAAGGTCAGAAAGAAGGTAATTTAAAATGAAATATACTAACCCACTGTGCACTCAATTACAAAGAACATTCAAGAAGACCTGGCAGGAACAAAGAAGATCAGATCTACACAAAGCCATCGCAGCGCCATCTGCCAAGGGACCCAGACATGCCATACAATACTTTAATTGTTAAAGGCCCAACAGCGACTCCTAAGGCAGAGACCAACCAGGCTTTCTTAAAGAGCATGCTCAGAGATGATGCCAACAAAGCATCCTGGGAAAGATGAGTGCATGAGATGACTCAAGTCCTACAGGTGAGCACTGTTCTGTAGACAGCAAGGCCGGGAGAACACAGGCCTTATGCACACTAGGCAGCTGCTCAGCCTATTAACTATGCCTCCAGCCCTACACATCCCCACTTCTTATTCAGAGAACCAATGGAACAATAGGTATCACCCAGCTAAAATAAGTTATTAGTCTTAATAAATATAGCCACATTGTGAGGCCCTTCAAAGTAATTACTGGCTCTGCCAATGAGTCTAGGAAATAGGAGTTACATTAAATATACCCAAACTCTGGGGCAAGAGACGAGCTTAAGCATATGCAGAAAGGGTGCAGCAGGTTATCCTTTTTTAAGATATGTCCAACTGCTGGGACACCAAATATTAGCTTCTTTCTCCACACCCCACAATTTCAAAATTGGTATTTTGTGTTTCCCTTGTCTGTCACTGATCTTTCCAGAAAGACACCAGAAGAATAAGCAGAGGAGCCCCCCTTGGCCCTCCACTAGGTTCCTGAAATATCTCATACCACTAAGTGTCATTAGTTCACATGCCTGCCAGGCCAAAGCAACTATGGGCAGAGAAGGAGAAATACCATCAGGACACGGGGATGGCACTGGGCAAGGAGAGAGAGCCAGGAGACAATACGATCAAGTGGTGGCAGAAGACACCATCCCAATTTCTGAGTCACTGGGATGAGGTTAGCAGATTGCAGATGAGCAGGTTGGATGAGGTTGGCAGATTGCAGATGAGCAGGTGGGATGAGGTTAGCAGGTTGAAGCTGAGTCTTGGGACATGGTGGGAGAAGGCCAATGGGGCACTACACAGTCAGAACACATCTCAAACAAGATCCTGAATGCAGATGTTTTCCTCCTCAGGCTTTAAAAAACGTCTACTGCCTTCTATACTCTGACTTACACTGTGAGAGCCCTTCCCTCAATCCTCCCTGTCTCCCCTTTGGCCTGTTCTGCTTTAGATGCGATCATACAGATTCCATCTCCCAAGGCTATTTTCCCATCTTCTCCCATTTTCTTTTAAGAGCTGTCTCCGGGTCAGCATTGTAACACTGTACTTAACTAAAAGCGGGGCTCTGGAGCTGGTTAAAAGGCTTGAATTCTAGTTTAGCTGAGACTTCAGGTCAGTCACTAAACCTATCTTGTCCTGACACAAAACAAGAATGGTGTGAGGAGATTTCTGAGTGCCTGTAAGAAAATGCCAAGCAACCAAGACAAGAGTCTTGTGACCGCAGTTTCTTCTAAACACACAGCTCTTATTGGATTATGCTTCCGTGCCCCTCCCAGGTGCAGTGAATGGGAACGAGTTACTTCAGATTAATCATTACACTGGCTGCTGTCATTTGTTTATAAGCCTCCATGGAAAACATGTTTGCCACATGCGGCTGGTCCACCGAGTGCAGTTTGCCTTTGGGATTTACACCTTACTCTGATGACTCTTCTTAACCCTCTGAGTACAAACTGTCAGATGCTCTAAATAAAGTTGGCCAGTGCATGAGAATTTAGTCCACTTCATTGATTAACTCCATTCTCCCTGCCTATAGAGCAGAAGACACTCTTTGAAACATCAAAATTGCAGATTACATAGATAGAAATATAATACACAAAATCCTTGTTAACAAGCGTCCTTCGTTTACAGACGGCTCACAGACTAGTGCCCAACGACTGGCTAAAAGCTTAGCACTTTACAGATTCATCCGTGCAGTATTTCTCTGAGGGCAAATTAAAATCAGCAGCAGTGACAACCCAACACAAAGTGCTTTAGCTATAGAAGGGCCTGGTGACACTCGTGGCAGGAGGGAAATGTGCAAGTTGTTACAGGAAATGAAGTCGCACCAGCCATCCACATGAGCACCGGAGCTCTTGAAGTTAATTTTCAGAAGGAGTTGGGGAGTTAGCAGCAGCCTGATAGAGGAGTTGGCAATCGCAGGCTTGAGAGCACTGGAATACAGAAGTCTAGAGAGACTGCAGCAACAGTTTCCCAGAAGCCATCCGGGAACAGAGTGCCGAGGATCCTTACTCCATTCCTGACCTCACATTCAGGGTTAGGGCTGTCCCTTCAGGTACTCCTGAATCCAGGGTGCGTTGGGGGTGTAGGCAGGTGTAAGGGAAGTTAACTCACTAGAGTCCTCTATCAGGTAACAGAGCTCACTGAGCTGGTGACAAATGGGGTCAAGAGTAGACAGACAGTCACCCAGCAAGCAGAAAGTCTTGTGCTTCCTGGCATTTAGCATTAGGCAATATAGAGAGCTAAGTGAAACAATGGTCCATTTACATTCACCATGATATTCACAAAACAGTTTTCTTGAATAGATTATAACATCATGGAAAACTAACTTTATGAAAATTATATTCTTTTGTTTGTTTGGTGTGGTCAAGATAGGGGTTCTCTGTGTAGCTTTGGAGCCTGTCCTGGAACTCACTCTGTAGACCAGGCTGGCCTCAAACTTACAGAGATCCACCTGCCTCTGTCTCCAGAGTGCTGGGATTAAAGACATGTAATATCACCGCCCAGCTCAAAAATTATATTCTTTAAAAAAATCCTGCAAGCAGTAATATTCTAATCTTATTAAGGAAGAAGGTTGGGGCAAAACTCATTGGTGAAGTGCTTGCCTAGAATGTATAGGGTTCACTGTTCAGTTCTACAAAAAAAAAAAAAAGAGAAAAATCAGGATTTTGTTCAAAAATTTTGTTGTTGTTGTATGAATCCTCTGTCTGCCTGTGTGCCTGCATGAGAGAAGAGGGCATCAGATCCCATTATAAATGGTTGTGAGCTACCACGTGGTTGCTGGGAATTGAATTCAGGACCTCTGAAAGCATGGCCAATTATCTTAAATGCTGAGCTATCTCTCCAGCTCCAGGAATTTAGGCTTAACCAGAATGCTTTTTAAGTTTAAGAACTAAAAAAACAAATCACCCCCATATCAAGTGACTTTTTGGTCACACACAACAAAGCACAGATTGAGTCATAACAGGAGTACACAGCCGGTATGAAAGTGCTAAGTCATAGCAAGATCCCAGAAAGCCACTCGGGAGGCAGAGGCAGGCAGATCTCTGTGAGTTCAAGGCCAGCCTGGTCTACAAAGTTACACAAAGAAACCCTGTCTCAAAAACCAAAACCAAACCAAACCAAAAAAAGATCCCAGAAAGCTTACAAGGAACAAAGTTAAACTCAAACACTGTTTCTGTCATGAGATTCTACTCTGAAATCTTCACTAGAGATAATGAGCCCAAGAGACAGTAAGGAATTACTAAGATGTAATCAAGGGCAATAGTGTCACAGTCCCACACAGGGGCCCCACTATCACACTGAGACACTGTGGCTCACTGTTGACCCAATTAACTCTCACACTGATCATGTAAACAACACAAATCACAAAACCTGGCAAGCCCACTCGGTAGATGCTCAAGGGTAGCAGTATCCGTAGATGTGGAGCTGAGGAGCCCACAGACACCAGCCACTTACAGAACAGGTAGAGTACAGCACCATGGTTAAGAAGCGCACACTTTTGCAAGTGGATCCTTTTTAATGTAGAAGGCTGGAACTGTTTCTTCTCTAACATACCCAACAGAAACCTGAAATTCCAACCCCTACCACACATGTAAGTTGGCCACTTCTAACCAAGGACTAGAAGACATACATGCCTACGCATTCCTAGCATTTCAGAGGCAGGAGGATAAAAAACTCAAGGTCACCTTCAACTATACTATGAGTTCAAGGCTAGCCAGCCCAGGCTACATGAGACACTGTCTCAAAAATCCAAACCCCAAACTCCCAATTCCCAAACCAACTAAACAAAAGCATATCCTCAGAAAACATCACTTTCTTGGAAATGTGAGCACACCTGACCAACCGAACTGTCAGCCTCATGTGCCTGCCTCAGCCACCACTCGCTGTCTTCCCGACCCATCTTCTACCAACGCTCTGTGTGGATCTGGGTGGGTGAGACTGGGCTAAGTCTAATGCCAAATCAACACAACTCACAGTTCATTGTCAACCACATGTGTCTGAGGCTTCAACTGTTGCTAGTACATACTAGGCAAACGTGTTCCTTAAACTTTGGCATAACCATCATTTTAAATTCAGAGGCTGGGCTGGAAGCAGGGACTGTGGTTTAGCAGCAAGACCCTGGCTTTGGATCCTAGCACTGTTGAAAAAAGTCAAACTAATTAAACAAGAATGTGGCATTCCCCTCAAAGGTATGTACAGTAGGCAAGGGATACTCAGTTTTCTAACTTTTCCAAGTCCTAAGTTCCAAAACGCTGCACTTCCTGCTGCCGCCTGGGCCTGTCAAGTCAGAGCCACAGCCACACAGGGGCTGCTTCCCACTGCGTGTGCTTACTCCATCAGACACCCTCCAGCTTCCATGCACTGTTTTCTTCTCTCCAGCCACCTTGTCCGGCCCTCTGAGTGCTTCTCTACAATTACATTCATAATCCACACATGAAGTACGGGGTAATGTGTTGGAAAATGTATTTAAGTATTAAGTATTAGGAAGAAATTCTTTCCAGTAATTGGGAGGCAGAGGCAGATGGATCTCTGAGTTTGAGGCTAGCCTTGTCTATGAAGAGAAACCCAGTCTCAACACACACACACACACATACACACACACACACACACACACACACACACACACACACACACACACACACAGAAAAAAAAAGAAAAATTATAGGACTAGCAAGAGAGTTCAGGGGCAGAGCACCGGCCTCACATGAATAGGAACAAAGAAATCACACCCAAAAATGTTGCCATTTTATGCAAAATACTGAGTATAAACAATACTGTTCTATCGACCTCAGAATAGCTGATTAAGAAGAAAAATCCACATTTCAAAATTAAGTCACTATATTACTCCAAGATTCAAAGTCCAGTCTATCTTTCTTTGACCCCATCATTTTTTAAGTCATTAAAATACGAACCAATGAAACAAGTCTGCATTTGATGTTTATAGCTAATTAACACTGTCTTAAGGTTAATTTTACTTTTCTTAACAATAGACCCTTACCTTTCAGATTTATACCTGAAACTGTTTTATTGGATTGTTTTGCACATTTAAGCCCACCCCCAGTACATTCCTAGCCTTCAAACACTTGCCATGTAAGTGTGCTTACTCTGTACCTTCCCTCCCAGAGCTGGGCTGGAGCATCCTCGATCTCCAGCACACTGGACAAGCTCTACAGCTAGCTACACTCCCAGCCTCCAGCACACTGGACAAGCTCTACAGCTAGCTACACTCCCCGCCTCAAGTTACCTTTCCACCATGGAGCTCACATTCTCAGTAGCCCCGCACACAGACTTTTTAAAACAAACTCAGTTGCTAGAGCTAATCTGCTTCTTTCTACATCCCCAGTAGGCAGGAGAGACAGACACAACTACAGTCATCAGCAGTAGGCCTGGACAGACAGACAGACTCACCACAGTGTTGCAGGATGGTAAGTCAGTCAGGACACACCCTCTTCTCTCCTTGTACCACACTCACCTCCAGTTCCTGCAGTGGACTTCCAATCCAGGAAGAATGCACACTGTGTTGGTGAATGCCTGCACCGTCTCTGAGTATCATGAAGGCTTAAAGGAGGGCACAGTACCTATTTTCACAGACTTTATAGAACACCAGAAATGTTGCTTTCTTTTTTACTAAAGTGGCCTATGCTTTGTTTTGAGTCTTGAAAGGACAAATGATGGGAAAAGAAGATGCTTTAGGTTACAAAATATCTAAATTTCCACTAAGTAAAGGTCTAAATAGAGAAACGCTAATGAAAAGTGAAACATTACAAGAATCAAGTAACTCGGTTCTTACTGCTATGAACCCAGAGTTGCTAGCCAACAAAGAAGGGCACAACAGAGACTAACGCAGATTGTGAAGTCTTACGTCATGGGGTGGGAAGGCAGAAAACACACATTAAAGTGGAACACAGTTCTTATTAAGGGCAAACAATGAGTTCAGATGTGGCCTTTTGTTACTCAGTATTAAGACATGCACATACACAGAAGTGTGTAGCAGTACACACCTGCAGCTAGGGATGAGAAAGGAAGTGAAGAGGAGACAGGAAAACACGGGAAGAGAAACCAGGATCTAGTTTGGTTTCCCACTGGTCAAGGGTAAAAGAGTCATAACTAACTGAGTATAGGAGACCTCTTGAACAAGAGTTAAAGGCAACAAATGGACTGTGCTTACTTGGGGCCAGAGTGCCTGTGACCTTTGAGCTGAAGGTATCAGCACTTCTCTCTTGCCCTTACGTCTGAACAATGCACTCACTCACCTCCAGTCTCACTTACGAAAAGAAAGGCAAACCAGCTTCCATTTTTACTTCACTTTTAAACTTGGCTTAATTTTTAAACTAGTTGAAAATTATATCCTTTGAGCAAAGAATTCCAAAGACAACAAAATTGTTAGAACACATAAGATGTGCCTCTCTCTTTCCTGATAATTCCACACCCAAGTAGTCTCACTTCTTAAATTCCCCTGCCATCCCATGCCTGATAAAATCCAGTGCGTGCTTCCTTTATCTTTGACAACTACACTTGCTATCTTGGCTCTCACGTTAGCCCTGAAATTCATTTTGTTTGTTTGAGATATGGTCTCACGTTGTAGCTCAGACTAGCCTCTAACTGAGTATGCGGCACAGACTGACCTTGATGTAGTAGCCAAAACTCTTGACTCTCAAGGCCCCTCAAACGATGGATTGTAGGTGTGTCCAGGTAAATCCTTTCCCCTCCCCATGCACTGGGGATTAAACCCAGAGCCCCATACATGCTTGACAAGCACTCTACTATGGGCTCTGGTCCTGAAATTCTTCTCTGCAGTGTAACAAGGACCAGCTTGACCTGAGTGGTGGTCCATAAGGGGCAAGCTCCTCAGCTACAGACTACTGTCTCTCTGCTGCTGCTAATATACCCATCTCTTCTGTTTTGCCAAAGTACAGTGAAGCAAGTTTGTTTCTAATTTAAATAAATAAAAAAATTTTAAATGTAAAATTCAACTCCTAAATGGATGATTTACATCTGTGTATGAAAGATCAGTTAACTCAGAAGTAGTTCAACAGAAGAACAAAATAGAAATGAAAGTTATCAAGGAGGCAAACTGTATGAAGGACAGGTCCTAGCCTTCTTTTGTTTTTCTCACTATTAAAAAACTGGGAGAAGCTGTCCAACCGTACAGCCCCCAAAAGTTCCCTCACAGACCTAAGTCTATTATATTAATGTTTACATTAATAGTTTCATAGTATCTCATAATTTTGAATCATTAGGTAAGAAGGATAAAAGACCAGTTTCTATATAAACTTTTAGACCTCACTGACTACAGCTCACTCTGAAATCTAACTGATGACAGCCATGCTGCTATGGACTGAATGCTGTGTCCCCCTTAAACTCATTTTGAAATCCTCACCCCAAGGAGATGGCAGGACAGAGGTGCCTCTGGTAGTGTTTGGTCCAAGTCTTCGTGAATGGATTAGTGCCTTCTCAAAGAGGCCTGAGACCCTTCGTCTTCCTCTTCCTACTGGGTAATGGTGCACCAAGAAAGAGCCACCTATGAGCCAGAGACAGAGCCTCACCAGGCATCAAGTCTGCTGATGCCATCACCTCAGACCTCCAAGTCTCTAGAGACCTGAGACACAAATTTCTATTTATTAACTATGCATCTATGGTACTTATTCTATCAGCCTCCAAAGACTAAGGTATAATTTCAGAATACAAAATCCATGAGAACAGGGATAATTTTCTTTTATATTTTACAGTAAATAAGAATAGACACAATGGTACTATTCTCCAATAATGCCAAAACTTTACCACGAAAGCCCCAACTCTAAGCTTTGACCACACAATGGTCAACTTCCTATCATCTCCCCTTCACTATTCCATCCTTGCTTCAAGTTGAACACTGGTTCAAACAGAAGATTCACCCGTTCCTTTCATTCTACCTGGTTCCCAGTCTCTGTCATGCTGCCACAGAAATGCGACAGCTGGGCTCAAGCTACTCAGTATGCCGCTTGGCCACAGAAGATTCCTTACACGATGGTAAATATCTACTTTATTTTTAAGATTAATTAGTTCCTCTTTGAGACATGATCTCTACACAGCTTCTGCTGGAACTTCCTCTGCAGATCATGCTGGCTGCGAGTGCACAGGTCCTTCTGCTCTGCTTCCCCAGTGCTGGGATTAAGACAAGCATCACGGCCACACCCACATTCTTCCTTCACAAGTGGCTGACTGAGTGCCTAACTGTAACTAACTTTCTATCACTCCCATCATAACAATGCTTTCAGTGCTTACCAAATAAAAGCATAAATAAGATCCATCCGATTGGCAATTAAAATCTGGAGATGAGCTGGCTGGCTGTGAGGGTGTCAGCGTACATGCTACTGTAGAGCATGCCTCTTTTTAAGTACTATACCATACAGTGATAATGTCAGCAAATATGTAATACTGGTATATAATATCCATCAAAATACCGATCAATGTAACTGATTCATACATCTGAGATGGCAATGAACATAATCTTAGGGGCCTTAGCTAATCAATGCTTTAAAAGGCTGTCTGATCATGTTGGGCAATCTGATAATCTACTTAAGTTTCTTTTTGTAAGCATTTTCATTCACAGTCTCTTTGAAAAAAGGAATAACATTCCTAGATTCCAAAGAAATATATTATCCAGCAGGTTTTATGGTAGCTATGAGTTTCTAAGGAAACAAGAAAACAGTAATTTAATATAGTTCTTTGATGTCATGAAAGAGAACATAAATATTAGTTTTCTGGGAGAAGAAAAATAATTGCTACAGTTTGAATCTTTAATGTCCCCAAAGGACCATGTGTTAAAAGATTGGCTGCAAGCATACAGCACCATGGGGAGGTAGCAGAATCTTAAAGTGGGGTCTAAAACCAGGCATGGGGCACAAGCCTGCTTAGCTAAAAACCAAGGCGCAGAGCTGATCATGAATACAAGGTCAGCTTTTTTCTATATACCAAAGCCTTGTCTCAAAAATAAAAGTAACAGCTGGGTGTGGTGGTGTACGCAGAGGCAGGCTGATCTCTCTAAGTTTGAAGCCAGCCTGGTCTATAAAGTAAGTTCTGGGACAGTCAGGGTTACAGCGTGAGCCCTTGTCTCAAACAACAACAAGCAGAACAAAACCAAATCTACCACAAATAAAGGAAGAAGAATCAAAGTGGTGGGGCCTTGAAAGGAAGGAGGGTCATCCTGGCTGCCATAGAGTGAGCAGTTTTGTTTGCTGCAAACTCCTGCTGGGATGCACTACCCTATTACCGAAGCCTCTACAGCCGTGAGTCAAAGCAACCTTCTCTCTTTGGAAAGCAGCTGTCTCAGGACATCACTGCTATAACAGACGCATCATTTAAGGCATCCAGAAGCAAGCATGGCTGAGGGCCAGAAGACTTCAGAGGCTGCAGGCAGCACATGAGGTGGAGCTACTGCCACGAAGACCCACAGGGCTAAGCAACGCCGAGCTGGCTACTGGCTCTCTCGTTGGCAACTACGCTCTTCTACATGCAACTTAGAAGACATGTCAAACATGGGAACTGACCTCTCACACAAAGGAAAACTGAGGAAAAGCTGAGGACACAGATCGGTAGTGGACCACCCAGCCATCATGCTCAGGGCTTGGATTTGATCCCTAGCACCTAAGGAAAGCAAGCACACAACAAAACCAGGACTAGCCCCTGCCTCCTAATGCTGGGATTAGAGCCATGGGCCACCGAGTCTGGTAAAGTTCCATTACTTAACTCCTTAAAGCACTTGCTACTAACATCAATCAGAAGTTTAACACAAGCATTTTTTGGCCCCTAGTCGTTATATATGAAAGCTCAAGACAGTATGGTTGATGAGTTCTATAATAGAAAGGCAAGTTTATATCTGTGTACCTACATGCTCAAATAGATTATAAACAAAATTCCTTCATGCAACTGGTATTAAAAATGTTATTAGAAACAAATACTTTCAATTGATTTTAAGTGATTATTTTAAAATCCACAGAAAGCAAAGAATAAATTTACCTTATTTTCTTCAAGAAATTTCAATTTGACAGATACATCGCTGCGCATTTTATCATATTTTTCCTTATGTATTTGGAACAGATGCTGTGACTGCTCAATTTTTGGCAGAGTGTTTGCATCACGTGGTCCAAGATTCAGTTCTTCCAAATCAGTGCGATATGCATCATATTCAATTCTGAAAAGAAGAAAATAAATGTTGCATACCAGAAAACACTGAAACAGTCTGGAGATGGGCTAGAAAACAGCACTCAGTCTCACATCAATTGTAGTAAGATACACACACAGTTTATATCTGGTACATTTGAAATCGTTACTTCTCTAAAAATAAAGAGCTATTAATATACAAAAGTGATTGGGGACCTCAGTGCTAGAGTGCTTCTTTAGAACATGTGAGACCCTGGCTTTATTCTCCAGCACTGTACAGTACATGCATGCATACGTGTGTGAGTACATAATACATGCACGTGCTGCTTCTTAATCTCAACTATTTCTTCCCAAACACAGTGTTAACTGACAAGATTTTCAACACTTAGCCAACAGGCATCAAACCAAGTTCAAAAGTAGTTATCAATCCTTAATGTTAACTGGTTAGTATGGGTGAGACAAAGTTGGTGAAACCGGCCAACTTTAGAATGTCCTAGCAAAACTCGTAAGAGAAGTCACACTGAGGGTTACCAATATTTGTCATACATGCACTTTGATATGTTCTAATAGCTATATTTAAATAATAAATAAATACTATTGCTACATGTAATGAATGTAGACAATTGCTAATGAGCTACTTTACATCTGGGGGCTGGGTACTGAGTCTTGGAAAGCCACTGTGTATATTTTAGTATCATCATACTCTAATTCACACTGGCCACATTTCAGTGTTTAACAGGCACATGTGATTAATACATGCTAGATGGATTTTATTTGTTGCTGTCACAGTAGCATTTAGAATGTGACAATAACATCTCCTACAGAGCACTATGGCCTGGTTCTGTGAGATGCTTTGCCTTAATGACTCTAAAATAGTTACCCCATCAGCCTCACTCCATGATCTCACAGCTGCTTGTGTAGCACTTCTGTCACCACCCCATGGAAATACAACACTGCTATGGTCAGTTGTGACCTGCCCAGCTGCCTAAAGTATTCAGTACTCAACTGAAAAGAAGCAGGTAACCTCTAAATGAACTCACAGAGACATTGCTTGGGGAAAATAAATTAACATACAATATACATATATGTATGATGTACTAGATAATTTTATGTACAGAAAGAAAGTATACAAGAGGTAGTTAAAATAGAATATTAGCTTTTGGTGTCCATGGTAGGAGATTAGATGTTCCTAGCCTATGCCTCCCAAATGCGGGGACTAAAGGCATAGGCACCCAGCCCAAACCCAGTTTGTTTGTTTGTTTTTCTCAAGACAGGAGTTCCTGGCTGTCCTGGGACTCATTCCATAAACCAGGACGGCCTCGAAGTCAGATATCTGTCTGTCTCTGCCTCCCAGATGCTGGGATTAAAGGCATGTGCTACCATGCTCAGAGTTCAAGACCAGTTTATTTTTAACTTGTACTAAACAAGCTATAACTTTCTTGGCCTGCAAGGATCATTTGTTTATTCACTAATACACTGATCCATGCAAGAGTTATCAAGTCAGCACCCTGTGTTTCAGGTGAGCTTATGAGTTTATCCTCAAGAAGCTAGTACCCAATTACAACAAAATGGCATAATGCAAATTATCATTACAGACAAGGACTCACTAGACATTTGAGAAAGCATTTCTGAGAACAAAAACATGACATAATTAAAATTGGAAGGATGGTTAAAACTTATTAGGTTGATGAAATTGGTAGAATGTCCCAAAAAAGAACAGTGTGGGAACTAGCAATATCTGAGAATTAATTCAGTGTATTATAATCCAAAATTAGTAGACAATAATGGAAGAAATTCAGTCAAGACAGCAGGCAGCCCAGGATCCCTGAGAAACAGTTCAGATATAAGTCAGCAAGAACAGTAGTAAGAAGCCACTGAAGAACTATGATTTGATCTGATTCCATCGTTCAGGGTAGAAAATTGACTCTCTAATGGTAAGGAAGGGACATGGACTACAGTAGACTAAGAAAACAGGGCATTAAGAAATGAGTCTCAAGACTAGAATGAAGACAATGGAGATTAAGACAAACATAAAAAGTCAATGGAGCAAGATAAACTTGGTTAGTTAAACCCAGGGGCTTAGAGGACAAGCTACCTTTCACTTGTTCTCATGACTGTGACTGTGTCTGTGTCTCTCTGTGTGTGTGTGTGTGTGTGTGTGCCCGCCCATTTTTCATCTATTAAGGGTGAACAATAACTAACACAAAATTTCATACACATATGTATTATGTGACACCGGGCAATAATTAAAACCTTTAAAATGCCTAGTATTAGAAAAGGAAGAGGTAAAGCAAGCACACAAACAAGAAAGTAGAACCAAATGTAAACTAGTAGGATGTGACAACCACCCTTCAAATCTCAGCAGCACTTTTTTGAAGCATTAAGGATTAACTGAAATATAAACAAAGTTACAATATTGACTTTGTATTCTTTAACTTTGATACTCATTTTGTAGATGGCATCAAAGTAAAACTTCCCAGCAATGCCTTTCTAAGAGCACTCACTATCACCCAGGGAAGGGCACCCAGCCTTCCAGAAGCAATTTTCACTTCAAGATTGCCAGCCCCAGCCCATTACTCTATGGGGAACATCTGAAAAGCAGTGCTCACAATTGGCTGCCTTCCTGGTGCTGCCAGAAATGCTGAATGGGACGTTACCAGAGGGCTAGGAAGTACTACTTCACAATGCATATCAGGGGTTAACAGACCACCCAGCATGTGCCTTAATTACCACTTCTAATGCTGATTGAATGGATGACCCTTGCCCTAAAAGTCAGTAAATTCTGGTTTTGACAAAGAAGAAAACTCTACTACTTAAAACTTGGCAGTTTGGTCTCTTCCTCAAAGTCTCAGTTTGAATCCTCAGCTAATTGATAAACAGAAATCAAACCCCAAGCTAAACTTAAAGAATACGCTAGTGTAATTTGAATAAAAAAGGATAATTATCGGATGACCTTTATTGGTTTGTCAAGCACACAAAGGAGGCTGTCTGAAGGTTTTCCTTAAGTAACTATCCAAAAGTTCCAAATAAGCCAATATACTATACATACTGAGATCTGATTCAGGTTCTCATTATAATATGTAAAAACTGTTTGTAAGACATGAACATTTTTATGCTTTTAAAAATTAAATTATTATTGTTTTATTGTGCTTGGAGAGACACGATCTCTGAACTACACTTTCAAGCCAAATTTGTAGACTAAAAGAGAAAACGCCGAATGGGCATTTGAAACCACAGGTGAGCAAACCATTCAAGCTCTGTGGACTGACTTTCCTCCTCCATACATCAAATGTGTTTTCTGTACTGAGTTGTGCATGGTGGCACCTGCCTGCAACCCCAGCACTGGGAGGCAGACAAGTGAAACTAGAAAATCTTATTTTCCTAAGTACTAGAAAAACTGAAAAGATTGAAAATCAGCTTAAAATGATTAAAGATAGAAGATTATGCACTGTGAATGATTATGATAGATAATTTAGCAAAAACTAACACAGAGGTTAGACAAATGAAACTTTTATTCCTATGCATAATGAATCCTTTGAAAAAAATACAATGTCTATGAAAGAATTTAAACAGACTGGAAAATCAATTGCTGTAGATGTTGTTGAAGGGAGTTTCATTAAAAGGTATCTTACTGATAAACAGTTTCAATGTTAGTGAAGGATATTCTACAAGTAGGTTGCTTCCAATTCTTTTTTTTCATCATCTGATTTTATTATGTTAATACATTAAGTTTTATGCTGGGTTTTGACCTGTGTAAAGCATAGACAACACATACATAAGGATGAGTACCCAACTACAAAATGGTGAGGTGCTTTGGAGTTCTCACAAGCACTATCATTAAGCTAGGGCAGGAGGTAAAAGGTCAAATTCTATTCCTACAAGGTAAAACTTAGCACCATCTTCAGCCATGCTATGAAAATGTAACAGAAAGTCAGCATTCCAAGTGCTTAAAGAACACTATCATAAAGTTGGGCAGATAATAAATAATAGCATCAGGATGCACAGGAAAAAATCTAGATATGAAATTAAAAGTTCAAGATGTCATTATGAGCGTGGTACTCTTTAAAGATTTGTTTAGATATTTAAAAGTATTTATTACTATACATTTTGTTCACTTAACAATATCATGACAGGGATATATGTATAAAATAGTCCATTTGGAAAATCTGTGTTGTAAGCAACTACTAAAGAAAAGGTAAACATTTATGTAAAAGGTCAAATATGAAAGCATTTGATGGAGTTTGAAGCTGGATAAATGAAAAACAAGGAATTGGTCCCATGGAAGCAGTGTGACTGCTCGAAGTGAGATGTACCAATAACATAGTTACAGGTTCACATCTGCTAGATTCCTGAGTGCCACTTGTTAGGACATAGGAAGCTAAAATTGAGAGCTCCTCTATTTCCTCATTGCTTAGCAAATAAGGTTGAGATGTATGACTAAGGCTCAAGTGGGCATTCTCATGCAAGCATTCAGGGCCTTTTGAAAATTACTTCTGGAGAAGTGGCAGCATAGAGTGCCTAGGGCACCCGGCTTATGTACCAATTAGATATTTCTGAGGCATTATTTGGCTTTGGTTCTTGCCTAGCTTAAAAATGTTGCTTTCCCATTTTGTTATTTCTGAGAACGAACCTCTGACCTTCCAATACGTTCTTTTAAGGAAGTCAGAGTACTCTGTGGATAGGCTCTCTCCTTCCACCGTTACATAGTCTCAGTGCTTATTCAACACTAGGTTTATGTAACAAACACCTTTGACCACTGAGCCATCTAGTCCTCTTTTTTTTTTCTAGTACATGCTTTATCTTCCCGTATTGGATAGTAGGTTTCTCTTGTTTGCAACCAAAAACTTTAACTAAATACAAATCATCTGTAAAATGGATAACAGAGAAAATTGGCACCCACCTGGCATTTTCATACTGTTTTACAGTCATTAGTGTATCTTCAATTGTTTTATTCACCAAGGTGTTCACACTAGCAATGAAAAAATTAATGGCCCCAAGAAGAGTTTCTCCATTTTTAGCCAGCAGCTTCTGGGTATCTGCATTATAGCCAAATTCTTCCTAAAACAAAGACGACATCTTCACTAGTCCACTAAGAAATCAGTGGACATGACTTTGAAATTGTAAACACATTACCAATGGGGAAAACATTTGACTCAGAAATCTAGTAACAGAAGTTTTACTTTTTCTGCTAATCTTTAAATTTATAAGAATATAAATTATAGTGCTACATAATTTCTAAAAGTTTAGTAAACCAAAATTATCATTAGCCGAGACACAGAGCTAAAATCTAAATAATTTTAAAAGCTAAATTATTTTGTGCTATAAGGAATATTTTTGTTTCTACAATTTGTTTCTATTACACTATAAGCACAGCTGTTCGGGAAAATACAGCAGCTTATTAATCAGAGAAGTTAGAACTTTCAGGACCAAATTAGGTAATAATTGGTTAAAACTTTCAGACATAAAATAGATTGCATTCTTTTGTGTGCTTTGATTGAATTTCCTCAAAGTATGAGTATGGACAAGACGCATTTCTTTGTAAACTTAGGGACCAGGTGCCTTTCAAGCTCAGGTCTCTCTGGGCACACAGCTGAGGGAGATTCACTCAACACCAGCTTCAGTTCATTCTAATAAACTGTATTTCAGACAGTTCTTTCCTATGTGGCAAGAACACATTTCATATGTTCAGCAGTCTAAGCTTCCCAGTCAAAGTGGATTGATTACTCAAGAGCACATCTGACCAAATAAAGTCATCCTATTCTACTGTAAGATGTATCATTCAACTTCAATTCTCCAGTCTTTTATAAAACACTTCAATTTTGGCTATTAAAAGAAGGAATAGAAAGTTAACTAGGAGATGAAAATTTAATGTAGTATTACAGTTATAATTACATTTCCAGATGATAAATTATTTAATAATTCAGTAAGTATTAGGAGAGTAAATTTAGTACATTATGCTAAAAAAAAAAAAAACTTTGCCGTTTAAGACAGGTTCATGAGCCGGGCGTTGGTGGCGCACGCCTTTAATCCCAGCACTCGGGAGGCAGAGGCAGGCGGATCTTTGTGAGTTCGAGGCCAGCCTGGTCTACAGAGCGAGTTCCAAGACAGCCTCCAAAAGCCACAGAGAAACCCTGTCTCGAAAAACCAAAAAAAAAAAAAAAAAAAAAAAAAAAAAAGACAGGTTCATGAAGTTTATACCAGACTCAGTCTTGTAAATTGTGTAGACTGGCTACAAATGTAGGAATGTGTAAAAAGATTGCACACTTGTTATCATAGCACTCAAGTGTGTCTGAAACAATAGAAGTATTTCAAGTTCAAGCAATTGAAGCTCTTATAGGAAAAGACCCTTTCTCAAAAAAAAAGTGTCAATCAATGGGAAGGAATCAATCACTCTACCATCACCACATTATCTCTGTAATGAGATGTAGGGCAGCAGGGTGCTTCTGACTTACTGCAAGCTAAATTATGTATGAAGTATAAATAAATGCTAGTGCATAGAAAATAGTATGAAATAGAACACTTTAACTTCTACAAAGTGTTAAAATAATTGAGTGTACCTTCACATTCATTAAGAGGTAAAAGTCAAAAATTTTTTAAAAAGTCAGCAAACAGGAGGAATACTCTAAAAAACTAGATTGACAGACAGGCATGATGACGCACACCTTTAATCCCAGCTCTTGGGAGGCAGAGAAGTCAGATCTCTGTGAATTTCTGTCCAGCCTGGTTTACAGAGATACATCTAGGCCAGCCAGGGCTACCCAGAGAAACTTTGTCTCAAAAAAAAAGAAAAACAAAAAAACTACACTTATATGAATGTAATAGCTAATAAAAACTCAGGAGCCCTTCTTACTGTATAACAGAACACAGGACAACACCAACAGGCACGCGAACATGGACATGGATAGGGGACACGGGCAGCATGGGTGAGGGCGTGGAGAGGACGGGGATGAGGACATACTGGTGGACAAGGACGTAGAAGGGGTGGGGACGAGACGATGAAGGGAGAGAAGGCACGCACAGCCTTAATCCTGCACAAAGAACTACAGGCAACCAAGGAATGCCCAGAGAGGGAGGAAGAGTCTTCCCCAGGATAAAGCACCCCCACTAGTGATCCAAAACCAAATGGCCTGCCCCCAAAACACACATACAAGTAACATTATACAGATAGAGCAGGTTGTATTTAGGAACACACACACACACACACACACACACACACACACACACCAATTAATGAAAACTGAGGGCATGAATTTGAAAGAGATCAAGAAAGGGTATATGAGACAATTTGGAGGGAGGAAAGGCCAAAGAGATATAATTATATTACAATCTCAAAAACTAAGAGGCAAAAAAGAGAGAAACTAGTGAAATAGAATAGAGACCCTAGAAATAAATCCACGCATCCAATAGAAAGCAAATTCTGTTATCTAGTGGATCACCCAAAACTGAATTTCTATATTTATTACTGTAATATATCAATATCTGTTTCTTATCCAAGTTTCTAGGACCAAGTGATTTTCTACTTCTTCATGTCAGATGTATGTAGTATGAAGGATTTTTGTCTTTTGCTCTAGGCAAGATATACAGCCAGACATCAATAGAGTCACAAGATAGTAAAAGAAATTCTCAAGAATGTTTTGTGGGGCTTGGGATGCAGCAATGAATGCCTAGCATGCACCAGCTCTGGGTCTGAGCTCCAGCAGCATGTAAACAGAGCATGGCATTACATGCATGCAAATTCCAACATGCAGAAAGCAGAGGGAGGAGGACCAGAAGTTCCAAGTCACCCTTGGTTGTGTAGGGAGTTAGCTTGGGCTAGAGACTTTGTCTTAAAACAAAACAAAACACAGTGTTCTGCTCAATTATTTGTGGAGATAAACACTAAATGTCTAAATGTCCGCCTTGGAAATGCTAAACTTATACTCTGAGTTACACCCCAGCGCTAAATCTAATTTATTTATTTTAATTTAGTATTTACACCACAAGTGATCAACATATTTCAAGACTGGAAAGAGGTTTTCACAGTAAGTGCCTAACTTACTTTTTAATCCCATCTGTGATGGTTTGAAAGTAAATGCTCCCCCCACCCAGGGAAGTGGCATTATTAAGAGGTGTGACCTTGTTGAAGTGGGTGTGACCTTGGCAGAGGAAGTATATCACTGTGGGAGTGGGCTTTGAGGTCCCTTTTGCTCAAGCTTCAATGTGACACTCAGTGCACTTCCTGTTGCCTGCAAGATGTAGGACTCTCAGCTACTTCTCCAGTACCATGTCTGCCTGTACAACAACACCATGTCTGCCTACGGGCCATCATGTCCGATCATGGTGATAATGGACTGAACCTCTGAACTGTAAATGAGCCACCCCAATAAAATGTTTTCCTTAATAAGAGTTGCTGTGGCCATGGTGTCTCTTCACAGCAATAGAAACCCTACCTAAGATACCACGAAAGAATCATACATAGTTATCATTCTTTGTAGGCTTGCAAAGGCTGGTAATCTTTTTCCTTCTTACTCTCTAGAACCTCCAGCTGACAACTATGCCAGCTGCAAACAGATCATTACATTGACAGAGTCATCTGAGTCTCCTTAAAGATTGTATGACATCTTAAGAATGCCTCAAAATCCATTTACATTGTGCTCAATGTGCAGCCCAAACAAGCACAGCAATGACAATTTGACTAAGAGTTTAGGATATTGCCAATGGAAATATTACCTCTCAGAATACTTCTATTAGCACCCCCACACCCACAACCCCTAAGAGTGATTTTAAATAATCTTACGTGGAGTTCTAGAGACTTCAGACTCAGGTCAGCAAATGCATCTCCAAGTTGCTTTTGGGTATGCACCATCTGGAAGAGCTGTGTCGCCAATGTCTGAGCCAGTTTCAGAATGTTTTCATATTTTTTCTTATTATCTCTTAATATATCAATCTGAGCTTCAAGTTCAAGGTCCACAGTTCTGGAGCCACGGCCTAGTTTCTCAGATATAATTTGCCGGGTACACTAAAAGTAGAAAGATTGACTTTGTTTAGGAAGGAAAAAAGAGAACAATAGAATAATACAGCAATGCAAAGAACTCCACTACATTGCATGTACCAGCTCCAAACCTCGAGTGAGCTAGTGAGCAAGCTGAATACTAACTACTTCACCTCCCAGGACTAAGGAAGCACATTTACAGGCCTGTCTAAAAACTATTACTAAGCTAAAGAAGTTCTGACACACACCTAGTTAGTTAGCGTATATATTGCCAAATGACTACTCACATAATCTTATTTCAAGTTTATTACGCTTAGATAAAGTATTTAAAGCAACAGGGATAGCTGACAGTTTCATAGAACAGCACGACTGTAAACAGAGAAAACAAAGACTGCCAAGATGTTACTCTCTTACTGGCTACTTTTATATCTTCACCTTAAACAATTCATGCAGTGGGGGGTAGACAGGAAGAAGATAGGAAGAGTTCAGCATAGTATCAAACTGTTATTCTATTCTGTCTCAGAAACATACACTTTTTAAAGAATGGCCAGGCGTTGGTGGCGTGGCGCACGCCTTTAATCCCAGCACTCGGGAGGCAGAGGCAGGTGGATCTCTGTGAGTTCAAGTTCAGCCTGGTCTACACAACTAGTTCCAGGACAGCCTCCAAAACAATACAGAGAAACCCTGTGTGTGTTTGAAAGTGGGGGGGGGGTAACTAATTTCAGAGAACAAGAAAGTTTTTAATAATATTTTTATGAAAATAAAAATTATATTTCATCAAAGAATAACTGTGTAAGGTACAGTTATTTTCATCATTAAAAATAAAAAATATCCTAAAAAATAACAAAAAACTAGATGTGGTGGCACACCAGAAAGCTAGCAGATCAGTTCAAGGTCAGTCTAGCATACATGTGACACTACCTTAAAAAAATAATACAAACCAGCAAATAAAACGCCCAAGACAACGGCGGCAGCAGCAGCAACAAAACGTGGTGTTTATTTCATCTTCCAAGGTTGCAGGGCGTGGTGAGTGGAGGGAGATCTCAGTGAATATGTGCACAGCCATGTCAAGGACCCCAGAGGCTCAAACCCAAGGGAAAACAGCAAAGCCTTTCTCCCAGAGGGATGCTTAGAGGATGACAAATCCTCACCCTCTGATCTGTGTGTGGATCTTGAAGTATTTGCAGAAAATGTCCACATGGATTTCCCCCCTCGATGTTCACAGCCTAAAAATTGCTCCCCTACAGAGACTGCTCCTACTGCGATTAGCTAGCTACACCAGTGTGTTGTGGAAAATTATTTTCAGATGTGTTACATTTGTTTATGCTGTAGAACATTTGTTTTAATGCTGCAAAGATGGGTTGCATTCTTTCACATTGCATTTGTTTAACTCGGTGAAGCTGTGTTACTTTGCCTGCCTGAAACACCTGATGCTCTAATAAAGTCAACAGCCAAGCAGGAGAAAGGGTAGGCGGGGCCGGCAGGCAGGAGGAGAAATCTGGGAAAAGAAGAAATGAGAAGAGGAGGAGCAAGAGAACAAGGAGAGGAGGACACTAGGGGTCAGTTACCCAGCTACACAGCCAGCCACAGAATACGAGTGAAAGTAAGATATACAGAAGTGAGAAAAGGAAAAAGCCCAGAGGCAAAAGGTAGATGGGATAATTTAAGCTAAGAAAGACTGGCTAAAAATAAGCCTAGCTAAGGCTAGGCATTTATAAGAAAAAATAACAATTTGGAATCTGGTTGTGGCCTCCCAAAGAGTAAGAAGAATAAAAAACAACAAGTACACCAGTGTTCTTGATCTAGCTCGATACCATAAGCCCTGCCTCCTTGCTTATTGGTAGGCAATAACCCAGCATCCTTGTTCAATTCTATATAAGAATGTGCTTCTGGGGACTGATCAAGACCCCCTGAATCTGGGTGTCAGTGAGGAGGCCTAGGTAATCTATTGAGCCTTGGGCAGCAGATCAGTACCCATCCCAAGTATACACACGGACTTTGGACTCCCATAGAACAATGTGAGGTGCACTCTCACCCTGAACTCTTGGGGAAGGGTCTAGGCCCTGCCCTATATGAAATGACAGACTATGGACACCCCCATGGAGGGCCTCACCCTCCCTGGGGGAATGAGGGGATAACGGGGGGGAGAGGGTTGGGTGGAGGGCACGGGAGGAGGGGAGGGATCTGGAACTGACTTGTGAAGCAACCTTGTTTCTTATCTAAATTTAAACTGGGAAAAAAAAAAAAAAGAATGTGCTTCTGGGATGCTGAGGATTCTTCATCAGAGAGCCCGGTCCACCCCATGCCAGCTTTTCTGTGTTTGTCTTTTTCTTATTCTCTGAAGGCCATAGCCACATAAAACCCCGAAGTCATGAAGAAAGATGAGGTAACAGGATTAACAGCAAGTAAAGGTGCTCACTGCCAAGCCTGGTGATGAGTCCCATCCCTAGGACACTCCCGGTAGAACCAACTCCAGCAAGTTGTTCTCTGACCTCCATAGGCGTGCTATGGCACGCAGAACAGACACACACACACACACACACACACACACACACACACAAATAAATAAATAAAAACCTCTTTAGGAGATGAAAATCAAAATAGAAAAGTTAACTGGAGACACTGACTCTAAGGAGAAAAACACTGACAAAATATGATATCTCAAGCTGCAACAAGACGAAAGAGATGGCACTCATTCCCAGAGTTCCTCTATTAGAGACTTTCACTTTATTTGCAAGCCAAAACATACTGCCTTCCACGGTAACCAGATATGAAGATCTGTTGAGAGTCAAGAAGTCAGAATTCATTGACTAAGGTTGAAGATGGCATAAAATGAGTATTCTGTTGTGCGAGTGACCATTTTTTGTTTTTCCACACACAAAAAAAATGTTCACAAGCAGGTGCTTGGGTCAAGATCAAATGAAGAAATACTTTTCATTTCCTGCAACTACAGCAGTAGAAAAAATAAGATACTGATTATGAGGCAAACTGAAATAAGTTTGGGTACATTAAATAAACTTTGAAACTGAATTTACAAAGCCTACATGAGGGAACTGTACATTTTAAAGGAAAATCTAAATAATCAAAAATGAAAGTACTTGAGGGTACCTACGGTTTTGTAAAGAAGGTGCACAGTTGTTACTCATTCCTCCAGTATTTGGGGACTCAAGCAGTTTCTGACATAATACCTGAAACAGTCTGAAACTAAAATGCAAAACAGAAGACTAGAATACATTACATAGCAAGTTTACGAAAATAAATCTGATTTCTCTACCTTTCCTCAAAATCCCTGAAAATGGAAACTACTTAACAATAAAAGGATCAAAGTTTCCCATATAAAGAGATCATTTAGTCAGGGAGTGGCGGTACACACCTTTAACCCTAGCACTATGAGGCAGAGGCAGGTGGATCTATGAATCTGAAATCAGCTGATCTATCTACATAGCGAGTCCCAAGCTACCTATCACCCCCCCCCAAAAATCATTTAGGAGATAGTGGCTTCCAAATAAGCTTACTTGCTAAAGAGCTGGAAAGTTTAAAAACAAAGGCAAAACCCTGAACTCCGTAGATCTCCTACTGAGGTGAGTGGAAGAAACGAAATGCTTTGCAGCGGGCCATGAGGTGCCGTTCTACCAGATCACGGACTGACAAGACAGTCTGAGCACTCTGATTATTCAAATATTACAAGGAGCTTTGCTGTGGTGTCAAAACAAACACTGAAGTACAAGGAAAAGAACAAATTCACAGATAAAACAAAGGTCATGAAGATTTGCTGGGAAGAACGCTAATGGAAACTGCTTCAGAATTTAAAGAATGACTTTAAAATAGCATTTCATATTTAGGAAAGAAGTCGCCTCTGAAAGCTTGAAACTAAGACTGTTTATGGGGGACGAGGGGGTTAACAAAAAAAGAAAACTATTTCAAACAGGGCAATACAGCAAGACCCTGCCTCAAAGAGGCAGAAAGGCAGGCAGCATGGACAGACGGACCAAAGCACACACACCAGAAGGAAGTTCCTTCCACCTAAGGTCTTACATCCATCTTCTCAAATTAACTTCCTTACTTTTATCTGAAGAAGTAGTTGAATATTAGGTTAATAACAATAAAAGTAATGCCCTGTTTCATTTATTTATTTTTATTATCTGTTTTCCTAGTCTATAATAAAATTTTTCTGAAAGTTTTTTTTTAATAATGACGCTCAGTGTGGTATGAAAATTACACAAGCGAAGGGAGGAGAATTCCAAGCAGCTGCAGTTACAGAAGCACGAGAAGACAGATTACCTCAGGAGATTCCTGGGTAATTTGGGAGGGATGGGATCTGCAGACAAAAGCAGTAAGGTAATAGTCGGTAAGGTGGGTAAGGGCCACACCATTTCTAAAGATGCCGGGATCTGCTGAGGAAGTTTAAAGTAGAAATGGCCACCAGCCCACGAGAGCTTGTTGGCTAAATGGTGACAATAGTGAAAGAGCAATAAAGGCCGACTGCACTGTGAAAGCTGGGACATAAAAAAGTAAAAGAAAACAAAGGGAGTCCATGGGTTTTCATGACTGATTAGACACGAGGGTCAACAAGAAGACGGGATGAAGATTTGCAACTAATCAACAGCTGTATTATGAGAGAGCATAAAGACAAGCATCACACCCTGCCCTTGAGAACACAAGGGAAGGACTCGCAAGGAGTGCCCTGTGTGAGAGCTTCGGATGTAGGCATCGCTTTTTGCAGACTGCCACCAGAATTTCTCAGGTGACATAACTTTTGGGAAGATTCATGTAGCAGATGTCAAAGCACTGTTATCTTATTAAGAAAGCTTTGGGGGCTGAAGAACGGCTCAGCAGTTAAGAACACTGGTTGCTCTTGCAGAGGACCTAGGATCAGTTCCCAGCATCCACATGGTGGCTCCTATCCATCCATCTATAACTCCAGTTCCAGGAGATCTGCTGTCCTCTCCTGACAGGCACATGGCACACACATGGTGCACATATTTTTACATGCAGGCAAAACACTCACATACAAAAAATAAAATAAATAAATCTTAAAAACAGTAAGGAAACTTGTTATAGAGTGCCGGCCTAGCACACACAAGTTCAACATCCCATACTACAAGAAAGCTTGTATTTTTATAGAGGGTTCAGGTTGTATTTTAAAATTATTAATTGAAAGAATAACTTCACCCTGCTTTAGTCGTGAGAAGACATGTTAGAGAAAACTGCTATGTGTAAAAATATAGGCAATTTTGACTTGGCAACCACTAGACCCATAACGAACTCAAAACACAAAGCACTGCGGCTCATGCTATAGTCTGAGCTGTTAGGACTTTTCATCAAGTATTCCAGGTCTTGTAGGTCTGATCCCTATTAAGATTCAAATGTACTAAGTGGATTTGAGGCTTGGACATGTATAATGTGTCATATGTGCTGTAGATTTAAAAACTGGCTTGTTTTACTGACACCATTAGGGAAATAATGCAAACATGCTGAATTTATTACAAAATCACAGAGTTTCCAACTTTGGAGAACTAGTTATAAAGTTATAAAGTATCAAAAAAAGGTCACATTCAGGGACATGGGCCTGTAGTCCTGGTAACTCAGGAAGCTGAAATCAAAGGATCCCTTGATTCCAGAAAGGGGGGCCCAGGCCAACAAAATGTGATTGTGTCTCTTAAAAAGTAAAGGAATTATCGAAAAAGGAGAGGGAGTGAGTACCAGTACAGTAGTTCTATAGTTAAAGACATTCTAAGAACTCGTGTGTGTATGTCTGTCTGTCTGTCGAGACAGAGTTTCCATATGTAGCCCTGACTGGCCTGGAAGTTGCAATAATTCTCCTGCCTTGGCCTCCAAGTGCTAGAATTATAGGCATGCATGAAAACTGGTTTTTTAAAATTTTCTTTGTTTTTTTTCTTTTAAATGGGTATATTATTTGTCAGAGTTAAGTATTTTAGCGAGTCTTTTTAAAAATTCTTTTGTACTAAATTTTATATTATATATAAAGATAAATAATGAAACAAGTATTTTATTTCCAAATTACATATTCATGTGTAGACAGTATTATTTTTCATATGTTTGTATAAGCATGATAAATATGACAATGGGAATAACATAAATATAAATAGAAAGCCTTAGAGACAGTTAGGGTGGAAATATTTAAAAACTACAAACCTTGTATGTGTTGAGACTCCATTTTCTAACAAGTTCTAACTTTTCCATTGCAGGATTTTTAATTTCATCTGCTAGAATAACTGGTCCACCTTTCGTGTTTGTTCTCTGGCCACCTGCATGATCATAACAAAGGACAAAAGCACAATCCAGATAAACCCAAGGCATGAGAGAAAAAAAACAAGACATGACACTATTCAAACTGAACTATTTAAACATAAAAAAATACAAAGGTTCCTACTGCATGAAAGACTAGGGCATCTAGAACCATGCAGGATAATTTCCTAATCACTTACAAATATTTCTGTCCATTAAACAAACATGTGGTTTGTCTGACTTTAAGAAACGAATTCTGCGGCAAACTTACCTTAAAAAACAAAAAACAGCAAAAGTCTGGCTGGTCTGTAAAGTGCCTGCTACACTAACACTGGGACTCATGTTCTGATCCTTAGCACCCAAGAAAAAAGCTGGGTGTGGTGGTGCAGGTTGGTAACCCCAGCACAGATGGTGGCGAGAGCCTTCCTGGAGCTCACTGGTCAGCCAGCCTAGCAGATTTGATAAGCTGCAGGCTTAGTGAAAGACACTGGCCCCAAAAGGTAAAGGCAGAGAGGGATGGTGAAAGACAACCAAGATTGACCTTTGGACCACACGTGCCACTTGTGCACTCAAGACAGACAGACAGACAGACAGACAGACAGACACACACACACACACAGACACACACTCACAGATATCCATCCACCCCACCCCGAAATCAGAGTGAGTATAAATTTTCTCCCCCCACCTTATTCCAACAGCCAGATTAGCTTTTATAATAAGCTTTAACATAGATCTAAGAATCAGAGCAATGCAAAAATAAGTAAATAAAATGTTAATGCCATACAAAAATAAATGTGTGGTTTGCTTTTCCGTTTCTTTTCCGTTTCATGTTTTGATTTTGAGAGTCTCTGCTACGTGGCCCAGGTTAGCCTTAAATTCTTCAGCCAACCTTCCCATGCTGAGATTACAGGCAAGCACTACTAAATGCAGCCTAGTTTTCGTATGTTGTCGCAGTCTACAAACTGTCTGTATGCTGAGGCTGACAAGAATACACAACCTTTTCACTTGACCCATTCTCAGTAATAACATGACTGCCAAGGTTCCCTTTCTGTTTGCAAGGAGGACAGAGCTGCAAAGCAGAGAGGTTAGAATCAAGTAAGTGGGCCTATACCAGCCAGAGAAAAGAGAGAAGGAATTAAAACAAACAGATTTGAAAAATCATTAAGTTTCAGGTTTGAGATGCACCCATTTGCTTTGAAAAGATGATTTCTCCTATCATTAGAGAACGCAGCAGCGGCAGCAGCGGCAGCCAGAGGAGCACATGCCTACAGACACGAGCAATTATGAAACAGTTAGACTGGCTTCAGCAGGAGAGGCCCATTCAATCAGTGCAGTGAATACCTGCAGGAACAGTTAGGTCACCTCCTGGTTGAGCCAGCTGACTAGCTGCAACCCTGCTGGGAGACAGAACAGATGGCAAAGGTGGCGCTGAGGGACCTGGAAAGGGCAGACATTAAAACTGTGAAAATCCACTTCCTCCTCCACATGGTAGACATTTTGAACAGAGATTGAGTGACAATTCCTTTAACATGGTCAAACACTGCAATTAAGACTACAATTAATATGCTTGTTCTCCTTCAGGAAAGGACTAATAGTAAGACTGAGTTCTATATAAACCTGTCATTAGTCTGTCAAAACCAAATAAACCACTTCACTATGTAAAAGAATTGGCTAGATCCTATCTAAACAAGTTTCCCTGGAGTCTGGTGTTTTCAAAACCAAATCACATGAAAGTCCTTGAGTTAAATGATTTATAGTTTCAGTATATATCTGCTAACTTCCCAGTATATACTATGAAGAAAAGGCTTAGGTATAGAAAGGAATACTTAAGCATATTTTAATACCTTTTACAAAAAATGTGGATGAAGCATGTCCTTTTTAAGAATTACAGCCTTCATAAGAACTGTCGCCAAGATCTCCCAATCATAAACCAAGCATGATGCAGTGCAGACTACTGTTACTCATGCTGGGAGTACAAGGTGCCCACAGCAGCCCAGTCACCCCGAGGCCTGTTGAAATGCAGACGCTCAGGCCCACTGAACCAGGAGCTGTGGTACCACAAGGTCCATGGTGAACTCTAGGTCCTGGGAACTTCCAGAACTGTGGTGCCATGTCTCAAGGTCCACTGCTTCTCAGCGCAAATGCACCTGCTGCTTTGAAGGCTACTTGGGAGACTTTCAAACAGTTGAGTTTGAGAACAAGAACAAAGAAAACGATTTTTAGGTAAAACACAACCAAGCTTTAAATTCTAATTCTGGGTATGAAATTCTGGTTCTATCACATAGCGACAGGAACACTCTTACAACTTACTTATATCCCTGAGCCTATATGGTCTTCCAAAAAGTAAAAAGTATCTCTACCAGGCTGATGAGATGGCTCAGCAGGCTGGAGCACTTGCTCCTAAGCCTGACAGCCTGAGTTTGGTCCCTGGAACCACCTAGAAGTAGAAAGCTGATTCTCACCAAGTGTCCTGACCTCCACATGCATGCATTGTAGCATCCTACCCACACACATACGCACACAAAGCAATAAAGGCCAGCTGTAAAAAAGGAATGTTACCCATCATTATTGCCAAGGCAACACATTAAATCAAGTTAAAGACAACAGTCATTAAAAACACGAGAAATTCTTTCAGTGTTTAGCTGTGAATATTTGATTTTCTCTACTAATGTGTACACGTGCATCTCTGAGAATCAACATGGTAAGTGTGCATACACACACGCATGACAGCTGGAGGCGCATGCCAGGTGTCCCCTCTATCACTCTTAGCTTTGCATCTTCAGATAGCTTCATTCTCTCACTGAGCCTGGGGCCAGGCTGACAGCCAGCAAGCCCAGAGATCTTGTCTCCATGTACCCTCCCCCAATCTCCCCAGCACTGGAGTTCCAGGCACTAGAAGTCATGTCTGGACTTTCTCATGGGTGCTAGAGATTCAAATTCAGATCCTCATACTTGCAAAGCAAGTGCTCTTACTCACTGAGCCATCTCTCCAGCTCTAGCTGAGACTATTTCAATGCCTACAACGAACTACTATTTCAAGTACAATCTTCCCTAGTTTTCTAGGAAAAAATTTATATTAAATTCATTCATGACAGGAAAGAATCATTATTTACTTTACATATAATTAGCATGAAATATCCCATTCATACATAAACAAAGTCCTGATAAAGAGAGCCTTTAGTTGTAGCAGTATGAAAACCTGCTTACACTGAATTGAAGCATAAAACAGATCTGAATAGACAACCACTATCATTTAAAGTACAGATATTTGTCTCCTTTTTTTTTTTTTTTTTTTTTTTGGTTTTACGAGACAGGGTTTCTCTGTATTGTTTTGGAGGCTGTCGGTCCAGCCTGCCTCTGCCTCCCAAATTTGTCTCCTTAAATATATTGACTTTCAAAATTTAAAACAAGACTGGCTGATGGAGCACTATCAATAAAGCTTATGAGCAATGAGGCGCAGGAGGTTAAGCAGTTTGTATGGGGAAAGTTGAATCTGTACCACAGGATCTCCATTATCAACTTAAACACAAAAGCTCTATCTACAACTTACTTGCTGAGTTGAAAGACATTTCAATAGGCTATTCCAGTCTAAAAACCATGTTATACAAAGGCCACATCTCTATTATTCATGCCACAGTTTTCCCATCCTAAGGAAGTAGTAAACACAAGGAAACGACCACTAGAGCTCCATGTCTGACGACCTCAAGAACAGAGCTCTGTTGTTCTGATTATTACAGTTCACTAATCTCCATAGGAAACGGTGTCACAACACACCCTAACATGTAATATAAGTAGCAAATAATACAACTTCCATACTAAATTGGCAAATGATGGGGTGGGATTTCAGTTGTCTGCCCAACCTTCAAAGGTACCCTCCATTTTTCCATATTTTCACAACTGTAAGCCTTGAGATTAGTATAGTTTAAATCAGTCCTCCCAACTAAACTTAGCTATCAAAAGTGCTCACTAATACCCACAAAAAGCTCTTTAAGAATCCAAAGTCTTAAAGATGGACATGTTGGTATACACCTCTGTTACTAGGACCCAGAACAGATGCCTGAGGTAGGATTGTGATTTTAGGCCAACCTGAACTACACCTAACCTGTAAGACCCTCTCTCCCAAAAGAAAAAACAGAAAACAAAACTTCAGGATCTCACTAAGTTTGGAGGAATTAGCCAATTTCCTTTCAACAGAAATCCAGGCAGATGCAACAATTACAACTCTCATTAAAAGAAAGCTTGGGGACCAAACACAAATCCTTGTTAGGAGCATGGGTTTACTTTTGATATGTGCTGTTACTGATTCTGCCACATTTTGTTGTTGACCAGGTTTCAATATTTGTTGTTGTTTCTAAGATAAATTTAGGAATAATTTTTAATTTTACTTAAGGAACAAATGGAAAAGCATATCATTAATTATCTTACAGTAACTGTTCAATTAATAAAAAGTCTGTATCCCCAGTAATGTTTCAGCCTCTTGTCCAGAGAGCTAACAATGGCCTAATTCCTCTCTTTCCCTCAGATTCACTTCCTAAGTTTCCTTCCCATGTCATTCTATTATCCACACATGTCTTAAAATAAAGGCCCTTAAGACAGCTGCGCCTATCCAGTGAGTGCCGAGCCAGTGCAAGTGCACAGAGTTCTCTTATGAAGACGCTGGCCAATGATGCATTTTAGGGTACAGTAAGCTTTATAAACCCAGTCCAAAGAGACAAATTACTCCCATTAGCACAAAATATACTTGTCAAATGAGTATTAGAGTGGATTTACAAGTGAAACTAGCTGGCATTTTAATTTTCATATACTGCTGATTATAATAGCCATTTTACTCCAATTACTCTAAATCCTGTTACAGGGGAAAAGATTAAATCAAATGTTAGACAAATAATTTCATTAAAAATAATTAAAATATCTAAATAACGCATTTGTTTTTTGTGGTGAGAGACTGAACAGAGCCATCGTGTCTGGTGTGAGTTCAGGAGGGATGGCAGCTAGGCTTTGAAGTAATCTTCAGTAAATAGTCAGGGATTGTTCTCTAAGTTGCTCTTCCGGAAGGATTCACAGAGCCTTTGCATGGCTTGGTCTCCAGTCATACCTCACAACCCAGGAGGTCTCATAAGACTGAGAGTTGCTCAGGTGCTGGTTCCTTCGGACAACTCCAAGATGGAGAGGAGGTTTTGGTATGTGGAAGTTGACTTACTAAAAGCACCTTCTGGTAACAATAAAGAGTCTTCTGCAAACCCACTAGTTAAGTTCATCAGAGCTGTTTCACCTGCTGCTGTTGCTAAGCCATAAAACACCCTGAAGTGTCTCTCTTTGACCGACCGTGTAACTCAAAACATCATGCTGACACTTCAAATTTGAAATCGGGGCTGGAATGTAGCCTAATGGTAGAGCACTGGCCTAATATGTACAAGGTCCTGAGTTCAACTCCCAGTGCCACAAAAATTAATAAATAAAAAAAATTAATAAGTAGTGATTGGTAAACAATGGTGTCAAATTATGTAAGGTTAGCCAATAAGCAATCAGAATTTTAGGCAGTTGGTCAACCCTTTCAAAGTCAAAGAGCCCCGCATGAGAATGCTACTCTTGAGGATGAAGCCTCATTTACCTGTCTCAGGGGTGTGTGCGTTCATGCGCACAGCTGTGGAAACCAAGACTCCTCGGGTGTTGTTCCTTCTTAGATAATGTCCACCTTGTATTCTGAGATAGAGTTTCTCATTAAACTGACAAGGCTGGTGTGTCTAAGACCCATATAGCAAAGAATATATTCAAAATCTAAACTGATAATACAATAAAAAGATAGATGAATGTTATCTGCCAGAGATTTAAGTACTGCCAAGGCAAGGAGATTTACATTAAAATATAAATATAGTTCACACTGAATATTGACTATAGCTACTTAATTGCAGCTCTAGATCCAAATGTCTGGTGGTTTTCTTCTACTCGTTAAAAACAAATTCTCAGGAAACATCACAGGGAGAGTTGGGTGTGGCCCAGGGTAAACAGCATCTTCTGGACATGACAGGATTCCTGCATTCATGCGCTCTGGCACTTGTTGCCTACACAAGACCTAACAGCCAACATTTCAGCACACGGGAGGGGCTCACAGCTCTAACCCCTAGCTTTAGACAGTTGATGCTGGGAAGGGACAGTCCAAATTCCTCAGATCATGGGCCCTGGTAGGTTGACCATGCACCAGTGGATGGCCCCACACTCGTGTGCACACAGGCAACACATTCTGGACTAAGTGTTTTTGTTCAGCTGTTTGCTTTTATAAAAGAAGTTGGGAGAGGGTGAAGGGGATCTGGGACAAGTTAGGATAAGGAGTAAGGGGAGAAGATAATCAAATATATATTTTATGCATGCATGAAATATCAAAGAATTAATGAAAGTATTGCACTAAAAACCCACTGAAAAAGTTATAAGCAAGGTCATGAACAAAAGATTTTCCCTTTGAATTAAATACAGAGACTACATATCTACATATACATGTGGATATACACTTGCTTCTCAGACTGTATGCAGGAAAGAGCTGAGGCAGGTCTATCTGCCTGTCCTTAAAAAGGCTGTTGACAAGACTGGCCTTTGTCCAGATCCTGGGAAGCTGACTTTAAAAAATTCCCTCCAGAAGGCTTGGGCCCAGGGCCTAAACTGTTCATACAAACAGTGTGGTTAAACTTGCGTATCTACAGACTTCTGTTAAGTCTAGAAAATTGATGATGCTCATAGGAAATCTGTGGGGAGTCCTCAGTACTCAGTGAGCTCCCCCCAGCAGCCACACTGTAGGCATGTTGCCACAACTCAAAGGAAAGAGCTAAGCAGGCCCTGTGCATGGCACTAGAAGCCCCATGAAGATGTTGGTTTACTGGCTGCTTGCAGCTGTCCCTGTAACAAGCCATACTGTGAGTACCGCCTGAGACTAACGACGAGGTGATCTTGGAGATCTCCTAGGTGGCAGGCACGGGAAAATAAAAGCTCCACTTCCTTATTTCTTTTGAAATCTGTAATCTGTACTTATGTAAATCAAGTTACAATTTTTGTGATTACAACCTAAAAGTCATCTAAGTTAACCTCGAAATAACTTTATGGCTTGATTTCACAACATTTGAAAATGATTATTAAAAGTGTTCCTTAAGTAGTAACCTGAAATAAGGGGGTGTGCGTAAGTTAAGGTAGGGCATGTGCCTAGTGTCTGAGGCATGGGCTGCATCCTGGAATGGTAAGCAGTACATACTGATACATTCATAAACAGACTGATGAAACGATTCTTGAAATTATTTTAATTGAAGAGAAAGATGACTTTGATAACTTTTCATCACAGGGTCAAAGAGCTTAACTCTTGTCTTCTTTACTGGAAGTGACACTCAGAGAAGCTCCCCTCCTCCACTTGAGGTATCTTCACAGTCTGTGGGTTCTTACCTTGGGAGGCTCCTGCTTCAATAACCCCCTCTTTGGTATTGTCAAAGCCATGAGATGTAATTTGAGTTTCTGAGAGTCCAAGTCCAGATGGTAATGAACGCTTCAAATCCTTAGTAACATTTGGATAAAAGAAAAAGAAAAACTTAGTAAAAGATCTCACATCACATAATATTTCAGATTGTGCCTTTAGCTACAATTTATATTTTTTCTCTTTCTACAGATTATCCTTAAATTGACATGGCATTCTGTGATGGTCAATACAGCAGAATTTGCTATTAGGAGGTACAACGTATGCCAAATACAACATACCTTTACACTGATCACAATTTAAGGTACCACACAGAAGGTTGGAGAGATGGGAATGAGGGTAAAGGAGGAGGCAGGAAACCTGGGACAGTCATTATCGTGTTATTGTCAGAGCAGGGAGGGCAGCAAGGAAGTTTCCAGGGCCAATGCAGCTAAAGTCTCCACTGAGAGATGGGGGAGCAGGAATTAGAAGAAGGCCAGATAAAAGAGGAAGCTTAATCCTAACTGAATTAAAAAATGAGTTCTGAATAGCAGATGTGCTTGATTTGGTGAAAGAACTACTTTAAGAATATAAACTTGGGACACATGTAAGGACTGCTTAAAAGAGTTAGAAGCTGAAGTCAAGACCAATAATAAACTAAATACCATTATATTACATCTAATGCAAACCTAAAGTTAGAGTAGAATCCCCTACTCCAAAAAATGAAATTCAGGAATAATTAAAATGTGTGATGAAAATCGGTTACACGTTCAGTATCACAGTAAGTGGAATATCTGATATATACAACTAGCATCACAGACCATTTAGAAGTTAATTTCATGAACACAACACAAGATAGACAGGATGTGAGTCAGTGGTAAACACACAGCTGATTTTCAGCAACTCTATCTACTCTGCTACTGGAATAAAAATACTTGAGCATAGGTTAAGTGACACCTGTGACAAAATGATTTGAAGACAGATTTTGAATGCTTGCTGAAGAACTTTCTGAATCCTGAGATTCCTCTAGCCCTTAAATGTATCCATTAAGTTTTGCTTGCTCAAGGCATTAGCAATCCAAAACTCATTTTCTTATATCTTTCCATGGTTATCAATGTGAACTTGGCAACATACACAAAGTGGCCAAAATATAATAAATATGACTAAGTTTATCATCATCCTTGCACTTCTGGGGAAAAGCATTTGCTTCAAATCTATTTTGAGAACTGCAAACATTTCCTGAGGATAGAATTCTTAAAAAACCTTGGTCAGGCATTGGTGGCGCACGCCTTTAATCCCAGCACTTGGGAGGCAGAGGCAGGCGGATCTCTGTGAGTTCGAGGCCAGGCTGGTCTACAGAGAGAGTTCCAGGACAGCCTCCAAAACAATACAGAGAAACCCTGTCTCGAAAAACCAAAACCAAAACCAAAACCAAAACAAAAACAAAAACACCAAACAAAACAAAACAAACAAACAAAAAAACCCCAAACCTTTGTTGTTTGTTTGTTGTTTTTGAGACAGGGTTTCTCTGTGAAACAGCCCTGGCTGTCCTGGAACTCACTTAGTAGACCAGGCTGGCCTCAAATGCACAGAGATTCGCCTGTCCCTGCCTCCTGTGTGTTGGGATTAAAGGTGTACAGCACCACTGCCCAGCTAAAATTCATTTTTAAGATTTCCCTGCAGGGCGGTGGTGGCGCACACCTTTAATCCCAGCACTCGGGAGGAAGAGGCAGGTGGATTTCTGTGAGTTCGAGATCAGCATGGTCTACAAAGCTAGTTCAACTAGGACTGTTACACAGAGAAACCCTGTGTCAAAAAACAAATAAAAAAAGATTTCCCCAGATCCTAACTTCCTAAGAACAAAAAGCTAAATATTTTTATAGCATCTGTAGGCTGTATATAAATCTAAACTTTCACCTCACTGTAAGTGACTGCATGCTTTACTATTAAGGCGTCTTTGCTTAGTTTTGAAAAACTCTGTTCTACTTATTCAACCTTAAATCTCATAACTTTCTAGCTGGACCAGTTACTGGGTGATTTATCACAACACATTAAGTGGAGGGACATGTCTTCAACCTTGGCATTTCACCACACTAGAGTCTTCACTGGTATTATAGCAAGGTGTGTGTGTCTCAAGTGTTTTGTTACTAATAGTGACTAAAACAAAAACATTTATCAACTTCTGTGTGAAGAATATTTATATTGTGGTAGGGTCGAGGTTATTTCTGCAATACAATATGCTTTCTAGACCGAGAGATGCAGGCAGAATCTCAAAAAGAAAACAAAACTGTTTAGCACTTTGGTTATCAGTAAAGAGTTAGGAGTTAGTTCTGATACCAACTGCATTCATTACTTTAAAAAAGAAGAGCAATAATAAGTTTGATGCAATGGCTGCAACATGTGCTCTGAGATCCAGTCAGATAATCCTGAGCTGGGAACCTGACTTAGTCACTTAATGACCATGTGACACCAGGCAGGTTCTCTAACTTGTTGAGTCTCTTTATGATAAAATGGACATAAATGGGGGTTAATAATGCACGTAGGACATTATCCTCTCATATTCATTTATAAACAGAACTCTGCTGAATGTCTGAAGTGGGATCAATAGAAGATTATATATGTTTCATATAATTAAGGATGAGTGGTTTTTACTTTAGGAATGGCAAAGACAGTAGAAGACACCAAAGTCATTAGTGTATCTCCTTATCATCCCCACAAACATGGAATTACAAGCACTCATCCTTGACCCATCGCTAAGTAATACACTTAACAATGCCATCTTAATTATATTAGGACATGCCTGTATTTTAAAACTACCATATAATTAACTTCTAATATTCACTGGCTCTACATAAGATGCCTACAAAGAGCTTTTAAGCCTGTGAGTGTCGCGTTTTAAGATGTTACATCTAGATGGGTGCAGTGGCACACACTTTTTAGGCCCAGCCACTCGGGAGTCAGAAATAGGGCACACTTGAGCCAGGAGTTTGATGGCAAGAGCAAACCTCAAAGATAAAGATAATAAATCAGAGGACACACTTAGAATATAAAATGATAATATATGTAACAGAAACTGCCTATGAATACATGAATATAAGAAAAGTCAGTCTTCAAAGGGCAGGAGTTCACTTCACACTAAAAATAAGAAAAAAGAAGAGGAAGAGGCCAGTAGACAGATGGTGAATTTCAATAAAAGTAACTGAATTTAGTAGTCATAGGGATTCTGCCAGAAACAGATGTTTCCAAAATGAACTGGAAAGATGAAGTCCTGTAGTCACTGAAGACTTCTGGAGATCCTCACAAGCCAGAAGCCTGCATAATCCTAAGAATACCACTCGGCAGAGTCCAAGGGACTGAAGCCCCTGAGCCTTGTCTTACCAGCTGCATATCAAATCCAAACCAAAGAAAGCAGAATAAAAACACGGGTGGTCAGTCTGGTTTCCTACATCAGATTTCCAATTGAGTCACCTCTGAGGTACATGTGAGGTCTATGAATGCTTCCTACAGTGATAAACAAAAGATGTAACTGCCTTTCTCTCCCTCCCCATCCTTCTCTCTCAGAACTGGGGACAGAAACAAATCTTCTGCCACTGAGCTACACCTCTATGTATATCTTAGAAATCCTTTCTTTATATTCTCCCTTACCCATACAATACAGGATTAAAATGTAAAGATTCAGGACTCACTTTTGTATTTATTATAATTTTCTGCTATTTTAACAACCCTATTTACTCCGACACAAGTCACCCTGCTTTATGCACTTCATTTCCAGTCTCCCTATTCTTTTTTTCCCCATGGATGTCACCTTGCATAAGACATAGCAACTTTTTAGACACATCTTTGAATGAAGATAAGCTCACCTTAGGAAAAATAATGAGAACTAAAAGAATAAATGTAAATCCATTGCTCTGCTTCCTGACCATAAGTGCAATGTGACCAGCTGCCTCAAGACTCTGCAGTCATGACTTCTATGCGCTGACAGACTGCACCCTCAAACTGTGAGCCAAGATAAACACTTCCTTCATAAATGGAGGTCCTAATATGAGTAGTATACAACTTGTATACGGGTACACTGGGACAGCTGAACTTACCCGAAGGAACATTAACCATGTTCTTATAAAAGATCACAGTGTAAATTCTTCCAAAGAGATAGCAGAGTACTAGGTATGAGCTGAAATGGTAAAGCACTAAATAGATGTGACACATATCTCTGATTACATACACGCTTAATTGATGGGAACGTCATCTACCTATCACGAATGGCCTCTGGCCAGGGTTCCTTGACTCAACAAGCAACAATACTTCAAGAAGCAAAGCTCTTGTTAGTGTATAAAAAAGCACATCTGAACTGAAGTGGCGCAAGATCCTAATGGCACAAAACAACTCGGGACGTAAGAGAGGAAGGGTAACTTGTGAGATACTACTCGCAAGTCTGAGAGTGTCAATTCGCCTATTTTGGGGGGTGTTATATTTCCAAAAGTAATATAGTATAGCCTCACAGTGTACAAAATTTTCAAATATGCCTTCTTCACATAATTTGTCAGGGTTTTTTGTGCTTAGTTATATAGTACTGTATAGCTTAGTAACTTGTTAAATATGTGCTACTGTATTTATTCCTATATTTTAAAAAGTGTATTTCAGAAATAATTAGTTCATCACTAAATTCCCACTTTACATTTTTTCTGTTACTGACATTCAATTCAAACCTTAAAATGGTTTAAGTCTCCACTCTACTGAAATTATAGGTCAATACTGAAGTATTTAGTACACTTAAAAAGTTTTTAATTAGCCTATAAGCAATTGTGATACTTTAACAAAAACTTCAAATAAGGTTCATATGTATTTTCAGTACATTTTAAATGATACAAAATCAGACTATTAGATTTCACAAAGCTATGAAGGAGTATTAGTGTGTGTGTGTGTGTGTGTGTGTGTGTGTGTGTGTGTGCATGCATGCCCACTCTTGGAAGCCAGGAGACACCTAGGAGCCCTTAGAGCTATAGTTACAAGCATCTGTGAACTGCTGACACAGATGCTAGAATTCAAACTTTAGTCCTCACCATAGAGCATCAAGAGCTCATAACTGCTGAGCCATTTCTTCAAGCTTAAAATGAAATTTAAACCCTAAATACACAATTTGAAACTTGGCCTAGCAATCTATTTTTGAACAACTGTGTGAATCAAGCATACATAAAGAACACAAAATATTCAGCCAATGTTTTAAGAAACACACCCTTGATGATGTACATGATACTGGAACTCATGAGCAGAGCTGCAGAAGAATTAATTGTCCCTTCTTAGTCTGCTAAAAGGGGAAATACAAATGAGGGAATATTTCTCAGCAAACATAAGGATCCTTCAAGTATTTTACAAACTATAGCAGCTCCCTCTCCTGTTTCCTTACGTACGCTCTGCTTTCCCCTAGTCTGGCACTCATCAATGGTTCTACTTTCTCCCCCAGAGCCTAGGTCTTACCTCTCTTGTCTTGGTGACTATTCTCGTGTTCTTTGTGTCTTGTCCTGCCAGCCCTGCAATGGAATCTTTACACTGTCGTGAGAAACAACTTTCTTTGCCCCTCTCCCCCCACACCACACCCCCTGTTGTCACAGGTCTGACTATGCATCCAACTCATGATTCTCCTGCCTCTGTCTCCCTAGTATTGGGATCTAAGATGTGTACTACCATATTCAGCTCAGATACAACTTTCTAAAATGTGAATCTGGTTGAGAGAACCCATTTTGATATTTTGTGCTGCTCTGTACTGCCTTTTACAGAAGTTAGTCTCTTAGCATGGCTGTAAGATTTTGCAGGGTCTTATCTCACTGTGTAATTTCTCATACTTCAATGTATGCCTCCATCCCCAGCCCACACATGCTCTACGGTGGCCATGTGACCTACAGTCTTTAAGCCTCCTTCTGACTCTACTGGAGCTTCTGAGGGCAATATCCTCACCCTTCTGCATCTGTCTAGCTTATCTTTCAGCTCTCAGTTTGATCAGCAATTTCTCAGACAATATTTCCTCCAACCACATATTAACATGCTTTATTGGACCAAGTCTACCATTTTTCCACACATTATATTGAAGAAAAAACAACAACAACAAAGATTACATATCCACAAAAGCAAACAACTGTCCAAGCAGCACAACCAAGGGTACAAGACGTGGTCAATCTGAAAGTATAATACTGCCACCCAGAGCTGGAAGCCTATTTCTAGGCCAGATCTAACAAAAGTAAGCATTCATTCATGAAACATTCACTGGAACCTCTACTCCACACCTCGTATTTTTTGAATTAGGATTCTTGCCCCTCACTACAATTACAGCCAATCATATAGGCTTCTGGAACAGCTATGTAATGCTAGCAATTCCCATCTGGGCATCCAGGGTCCTCCACCTGTTGTAAAACAGTGAGAATCAACAATCTCTAAGAAGTTTCTACTGAACTAGTATTCTATAATTTAAGTTCTAAGATCCTAGACTGTAACTCCCCTAAATTAAAATGGAAATAATTTAAGTTCTGAAGACCCTAGATTCTAACTCCCCTAAACTAAAATGGAAATCTTGATAGTTTAGTATATGTCATTTTCTAAAGAGTTCAGAGATGGGAATTGTCTAAACTATGTGTTTTTGTTTTGGACATTCCACAGAAAAAATTCCATTTCAGCTATGTCTAATGAGGAATTTCCCTAACTAACAATTACAGCTAAATGACAAGAAGCTTCAACTGTGTGTAATTCATGTTTGCTTCTCTTTAATTCAAGGTACAACATACAAATGTCTAGTCATTATTTAACAAACACGATAACAACATGTATTTTGCTTTCTATTTTGTTGTTTACTGTTGTTTTTGAGACACAGTTTCATGTTATCCAGGCTGGCCTTGAACTTACTATGCAGCAGAAAATGACCCTGACATGTGGCATCCGCCCTCTAAACTGAGATTATCAAGTTTATGCAACTTCACCCAGTTGTTGTTTAGTAACTTTTAACAGCATCCATTGTAAACAATATACAGTTCAAAAGTCAAAGTGTGACCTGACTTCTCTGAAGATTAAACTTTAAAGAACAAAAATTCTTTTACTTAGAAAAAAAGCGTCTTTACTGAGGGACGGAGGAGGAGACACCTGAGATACCACAATTACTGTCTTTCAGAGAAGGCCAAGGATGTCAGATTAAAAACACATCAACAGTGAGAAACAAAAAACATCAACCTTATAATTTTTACATTTCATTGCTTGTGCCACAGTGACACCAACTGGCCAAACAAATCATTGCAACTCAGTACAGGTACCTACTTTTAAAGTGACATGGCTATTACATAAAAAGTAAAAGGTACTTACTACAAGATTCTAAATGAACAGGCATGAAGGAAGAAGTATGTATGTATGTATCTCTGAAATCTCTTTTAAGGAATCCAGACACATGATATTGTTTTACTATTTTATAAACATCTATAGTCTAACACCAGTCAATATATCTGATACTTTATAAAATTTTATCTTTATCAGAAGAAAAGATTTGAGGTTAAACACAATTTCCTGTTAATTAACTAGGAAAATTAAATGTGAAAGTAATTAGTACTTAGGTTAACATATGCCTGGTAGATCTTGAGTATAGATACACTGGAAACAGTCAAAGATGCTTTTGAAGTATTGTTTCCACTCTTGAGTAAAGGTACACAACGAAGGTTCATTTTAATTAAAAGACATCAACTATGTCAGAGACCTTGTCTTAGAGACACCATGATCATGGCAACTCTTAAATGAGAAAACACTTATTGGGGTGCTTGCTTGAGCCCATTATCATCCTGGCAGGGAGTATGGCAGACTTGGTGCTGGAGGAGGAGCTGAGAGTCCCACAGCTTGCAGGCAATAGGAAGTCAACTGAGACACTGGGGGTATCCTGAGCATAGGAAACCTCAAAGCCCACACCCACAGTGACACACTTCCTCCAACAAGGCCACACCCACTCTAACAAGCCACACCTCCTAGTGGTGGCACTCCCTATGAGATTATGGGGGTCAATCACAGTCACACCACCACACATGACACTCACATTTTCACTAAGAGCAGGTACAAACAGAAACGGGCATTACGGTGTTGAGTTTCTTTATGGGAAGAGGTAGGGTGCACTGACTTAAGTGTATTACTGCTTCTCTGGGGGCACTGCCACTAATATAAGTTCACATCGAATATGGAGAGGCCTCCAAGACAAGCATCTTTTTCCTTTCTCTGCCTTCTAAAATGAAGCGAAATAACATCATAGGGCAATAGCCAGAAGGAGAATTTGATGTTAGCGAAAAGTAAACTTTCAAATCAGCAAGCTTTGACTGCATAAGTCAAGTACTTCATCAGCACTATTCAAAGGCAAGACTCTTAAGACCTGTTAAGGGTTTAATGTCCAGAGTAACTCTGTGGGGGAACCCTGCAGCAGGAGCTTGCAGATATCCAGGCTAGAACTGGTAGTTTTACCCATCTCCCTCATTACAGAGAGACAGTGTGGGGCTGTTTCAAGGACAGGCCAAGAAATAAAGCAGAGTTCAAAACCAGAGCCATATAAATGACCTAGATTAATATTAATAGCAAAAGCCCATAGTGGAAGAAGAGTACCCTATTTATTTAAAATTTTATATTGCTTTTTATTTAGTATGTATTCTATTTGGTATATATTTAGTATATATTTAAAAGCATAAAGTCTCACATAAAATCAGATTAATATGTAATTTACAAAAACCAATAAACTGTAAAGGGTACATGTTTTGATATAAGCGCTGTGAAATAACTACAACCAAGATAATTAACATATTAACATATCAATCACCTTACTTAGTTGTTTGTATGTGTGTGTGAGTGCATATGTGTGTGTTCTGAAATGCCCTAGATCTTAGTAAATGTCAAGTATATAGTTCACTATTAACCATGCTATGCATTATGTCTTCAGAACATACTCAAAATCTAAAATTAACTGCCACCTTGACCAGCACCTGCCCATCCTCTCCCTTCATCCTATTCTTTTTCTATGTTTAGAGGGTTTCTAAAGTAATAAAATGAAATCACACATATTTCCCTTTCTGTATCTGGCTTATCTCACTCGGCATACATATCTTCCAGGTTAACCCATGCTATTCCAAAGGGCGAGCCTGACATTCATTCATTCTCACTCACGCTCATATTCTCCCCCGCCATCTCTCATCTGCCCCATTCAACTGTAACTGATACCTAGGTTGTTTCTGTAACCTGGCTACTGCAATTTTAATTCTTTTAAATGCATACAGAGATGAGATTGCTTCTTTTCTACTTCTACTATTCTAGAACTGTTCTGTTTTTAATTTTTCAAGGAATGTCTATACTGCCATTTTTTTTAATAATAGCTGTTTATATTCCCACTGTGGTGGTCTGAATGAGAATGGCCCCCATAAGCTCATATATTTAACTGCTTGGGAAGGAATAGGAGGCGTGGCCTTCTGGGAGAGGTATGTCACTGTCCCACACCATTCATTCCCAGTAAGCTCTTTCTGCCTCCCATTTCTGTATACGGATGTAAGCTCTCAGCTTCTGCTCCAACACCATGTCTGCCTGCCTGCTGCCATGCTCCCTTCCACGACGATTATGGACTAGCCCTCTGAAGCCCAATAAACTCTTCTAGAAAAGTTGCCTTGGGCTTGGTATTTTAGCACGCATTAAAAAAGTAACTAAAACACCCACCACAATATCCCCAATATTTGTTTTATATTTATGTACTGTCTCTAAAAATGTATGTGTGACAGGGAGAGAGAAAGAGGGGGGTAGGCAGAGAGAGAGAGACATACACAAAGACAGACACAGGGAGGATATGAATGAAAATAAGTAATTGCTAGACAAGTGTTCTAATACCGGAAACACTCCCATTTTTGCCTCTGATAAAAGCTACTCTAATAAGTGTGAGATGATAATTCACCATGGTTCTAACTTGCAGTTTCCTGGTGAGTCAATGATGTTGAGCACATTTTCATGTATCTTTGTCTACTGGTACTCTTTTTTGGAAAACTGTTAATAGCTGTAACTCAGTAGTAGAGTACTTGCCTGGCATACCTTAGGTTCTGGGTTTCACCCTTGGCACAAGAAAGAAGGAAAGGGTGGGGGAGAGAGGGGGAAAAGAGGCAGGAACACAGTTTACTCAGGTGCTCTGCTCAGTTTTTAATTGAGTTGTCTACTATTGACATATTTTGGACATTAACAATATTGAATGTATGGTCTGAAATATTTTTTCCATCATACCAGTTTTTTTCATTCTGTTTACTGTTTCCTTTGCTATGCAGAAATGTTTGAGTTTTCTGGAGCTCTGTTTATTTCTGCTTTCAATGTCATACCAGAGAACTCATGGCCAGCCTTTTCTTCATGCTTCCTTCTAGAGCTTGTATAGTGTTGGGTAGGGAGTCTTCAGTCCGTCTGAGCTGACTGCTACGTAAGGGAGATTTGATTTCAGTGCTCACATTTTTGCTCTGTTTCAGACAGTCTGACTCTATAACCCAGACTGATTTCAGTGCTCACATTTTTGCTCTGTTTCAGACAGTCTGACTCTATAACCCAGACTGATTTCAGTGCTCACATTTTTGCTCTGTTTCAGACAGTCTGACTCTATAACCCAGACTGATTTCAGTGCTCACATTTTTGCTCTGTTTCAGACAGTCTGACTCTATAGCCCAGACTGACTTTGAACTTGCAGCTATCGCCCCTAGCTCAGCCTCCTCAGCACTAAAACTACATGCATTCCCACAGACACAAACAGTCTTTTTAGCAAATGGTCTGGAGAAATTGTATGACATTAATTCAGAAAGAGGGCAACAGACCATGACTTCTATTTCACATTACATTCAAAGTTAAAGCTAATCCAAGATAAACCACACACCTAAGCATGAGAAGGAAAATACAGCTTATAGAAGACAGTTTGTTCATGATATTAGATTTCTTAAATGGAATACCAAGGGAAAGATGATAAATTGGACTTATTAAAATTACCAACTTCTAAAAAAAAATTACCTGCTGGGTGGTGGTGGCGCACGCCTTTAATCCCAGCACTCGGGAGGCAGAGGCAGGCAGATCTCTGTGAGTTCGAGACCAGCCTGGTCTACAGAGCAAGTTCCAGAACAGTCTCCAAAGCCATAGAGAAACCCTGTCTCAAAAAACAAACAACAACAACAACAAAAAAACCAAAAACAGACCGAAAAACTTAGCAACTTCTGGCAAAGGGGGTGGTGTACACCTGTTAAGATGAATGGGATAGCTACAAGCTTGAGGTCAGCCTGGCCCATATTCAGAACCTGTTCATTAAAAGACACCACTAGGGTGAATATGACCAAAACACATTATATTTACATATGAACCTGACCAATGAAAGCCACTGTTTTGTAAAAGCAATATATAACACTTTTTAGAGTACAGAAGCCTGTGGTGGAAGGAAGTTATTATCCATAAAATGTAAATCCAAAGAGGGAGCTTACACCCAGAATATAAATTTCTACAAATTACTTAGATAACGGTTAACACCCAATTAACTAGGAAAGTCACTTCACAAAAGACAATATCCAAATGGTGAGTCCAACTGCTCAACGTTATTAATCATCAGAGAAAGGTATAAAAGGTCATCATTAAACTTCTATAAGAATGACTAAGGTTGAATTATACATCAAATATCAAGAGATAGCTCAGATGCTAAAAACTACAACACTCATTCATTGCTACTGAAACTGTCAACTGGTTCAACTGCTTGTCAAACATTTGTGTACGCATGACTGGCACGCTTCAATTCTGTTTCTTCAGTTGACTGTATACAACTGTATAGGAGTGAGAAAGGCAGCGATATTCATAATGGACAAGGAGTAGACACATCCACTAACAAAAAACAGACTACAAATAGAAAACTGTGACACAATTAAAAGAACAAAAGACTGCTATAAGCAATAATACAAATGAGTCTCACAGATGTTCAGTGATAACCCACTGATAATAAAGGGACAGTGAGAAGCAGTCTATGCTTGGCGTGCTTACATGGCTTGCATTTGGGGGACTGAGGGGGGGTCACAAGTTTGAGGCCAGCCTGGGCTACACAAGAAGACCCTATCTCAAAACAACAAACAAATTAAATAAATAAATAAATAAATAGAGCAATCTAGACAGATTTACATTAGTGGCGGTCATCCTGGAAAGGAGAAGGCATATTGTCTAGCAATAGGCAGTAAGGGCAGGGTCTAAGTGTCTGGAAATATTCTGGATCTTTACTCAGTGGTGGTTTTATAGAGTTGTACACTGCACACTGGTGCTTTGTCCTGTGTATAAGCCATATTCTAATAACAATGAATTTTAAGAATAGGCTCAATGAAGGCCATGACCTTTCCAACACTAAACCTAAATTTCCACCCCCTGTCCCTACCCCCCGCCCCCAAGACAGGGTTTCTCTGTGTTGCCCTGGCTGTCCTGGAACTCACTCTGTAGACCAGGCTGGCCTCAAACTCTGCCTCCTGAATGCTGGGATTAAAGGCATGCACCACCACCCACTCTAACTTCAAATTTTTATTTACTTTTTTCACTGGTGATGGAATTCAAGGACTCATGTATGCTGAGTGCATACCACCACTGAGGTACCTCCTAACATACTTTGTGTATAGCATACTTTCATCGCATCCAGGTCTTCAGCTTTCATTAGACAGTTCTGTTGTTTGTTTGAGACAGAGTCTTACCCTGTAGCCCTCACTAACCTATAACTTAGCATGTAGATAAGCTAGCCTAGAACGTGCAGCAATCCTCCTGCATCTGCTCCTAAGTGCTGTGATGGTCCACCTTCAGATAGTCTTCTAGGATTATCAATTTTCTGATAGTATTTTTTCATTACTATATTTCCAGTGCCTTGTGTGGTACATAGCAGTTGCTTAATAAATATTTACAGAATAAATATGCTAAACTAGCTATAAAAATTTAGAAGAAAGTGATTAAAATCTTAGCACAATGAGTATATGAACTAGCTTTTTTTAAAAGTAATTGGTAGCAGATGACAGTAGCTTCAGTTTCCTGTACAGTTTGATCTTGGAGGTAAAGGATTTCATTGTATATTCAGAATTTGAGTCTTCCTTCAAATACCCTATTTTGGACTACATATGCTCAGAAGCCAAATTAAAGTACTTGAAAATAAAATAACTAGTGTAAATGTGGTCTGCCCCTGGGGAAATTTATGCTGCCAAGGAAGTTGTCTTAAAAAGTGAGGCTTCTGAAAGGTATGAATGGCTTCTCTCGGGAGACTGGGTTAACTCTCTCAAGAATGTGTTGTTACAGACTCTGTCTCCTCCTCCTTTCCACAGACACCCTGTCCCCATGTGATGCTAGGTTATAGCTTGATGCAGCTACCTGATCTTGAACTGTGAATTACACAAACTTCTTTTCTTTATAAAATAGCCATTCTTAGGTATTGCGTCCTGGCAATAGCAAACACTAAGACTATCACAGAGAGCTACCTAAAATAGAAGTGAGTTTCTCCCCAGCCTTACAGACACTGAGCAATACATGAAGAATCATTTACTTACTGGAAAAGAAAGACATCACTAGCAGGTAGCAGGAAGAGGTCAAGGCTATTGCTAATCAATCTACAAAGCATAGGCCCCACAACAGAGAATTAGCTGACATGGACTGAGAGTCCTAAGCTAAAATACCAGAAAAAGATTTCATTCTTAAGTAGAAAGCTGAAGCCTATCTGCCTATCTGAGCTATAAAATAACTTAACAACTTTTTAACCACTGGGTTTTCAATCACATGTGCACACACACACACACACAAACGAGAGAGAGAGAGAGAGAGAGAGAGAGAGAGAGAGAGAGAGAGAGAGAGAGAGAGAGAGAGAGAGAGAGAGAGAGAGAGAGAGAGAGAGAGAGAGAGAGAGAGAGAGAGATCTGGGCATGCTGATGTGTACATTTAATCCCAGAACTCAGGAGACAAATGCAAGCATATCTCTGTGAGTTCAAGGCCAGTTTGTTTTACATAGTGAGACCCTGTCTAAAAAAAACAAACAACAAGCCTAACAAAATGAAACTACCTTTTCAAAACCACAGAAACCATATTTTTAGTTAAAGTTGTACACTTGTATCAAATGTCGTTTGAAGAATGTTTAGTCCCAAAATAACAAGTATCACTTTCATTTCTGGCTTTACAAGGTACATTACTCATCTTACTATTAATATCCTAAAGAGAGTAAATATTTTTACTATAGAAACAGAAAACACTCTCAAGTTTATACTACTAGAAATGACACAGCTGAAATTTGAACTCAGATTATTTCCAATCTCATATTCCTTTAAAATGAGTTTAACTGAATTCCAAATTTGGAGGCAAAGAAAAATTAAATGCACCTCAAATTTCAGTGTTTTCTGAATCAATTATGCCACTTTCAGGATAACTGCTTTGGTGATTTGAATGAGACATGTCCCCCATGGCTCTTGTGTTTGAACACTTGGTACCCAGCTGATGATGGTGTTGTTCAAGGGGAGAGCCTCACTGGAGGAAGTGTGCTACTGGAGATGGGTTTTGAGAATTCACAGCCTCACTACATTTCCTGTTCTCAATTTCTGCTTCCCATGTGTAGACAGAAATCTCATCAGCCAGCTTCCTTCCTCCATGCCATGATTTTCTACCTACTATGGACTCTCTCTCTGGAACCATAGCCAAAATAAGCCCTCTTCCGTAAGTCACTTTTGGTCATGGTATTTTTATAACAGCAACCAAAACACCAGCAAAATCAAGAACAGCTACTTAGGAATTATGCATTTTTAAAAAAGCATTAGATGATATTAAATTTTAAAAGGATATGTTAATATTTATAAATAATTTTTAAAAGGATAAATAATGATTGTAGCATTTTTATGAAAAGTAAAAAAAGCTATATAAAACTATATGCCAAAATTGTGAGACATACTGTCATTCTGGTTAATGATATAAAAGTTTAGTTAATAATTTTGTTTGTTGCCTATTACTTAGCTGAATAGCAAAACTTATGTCCCTGGAGCTTAACCTTGACAAATCAAAGTCACAGCCTATTCAGTATTCCTTATAACAGCCCAGATTATTGGGAAAAAGTCCTGATTCTTCGCATTAACAGAGAGTAAAGTGTTCTTACCCTATGATAGGCATGTTCATGGGAGTCATCAACTTCTCCATTACTAGTTACTGGAATTTCTGCTGCAGAATTTTTGGGAGACTCTTGAGCCATGTCAGACTCCTAAATTTAAAAAAAAATACAATTAAAGAGAAGAGAAAAAGTCATATTAATACCAAACTATAAAAGGCACATTTTAATTACTGTATTCACATATACTTACTTCCTACTGGTCTACTAATTTAACAACATATATTATGTATATGTCTTGCATGGTGTGTGTGTGTGTGTGTGTATCTGTATAAGTATTCAACATGATGACAATACAATTTAAAAACAACTCTCCTGGCTGCTTTCATTCCACTAAATCTAAATTCCTTGATTTAAAGAGAAGTCACATGCCGGGCGGTGGTGGCGCACGCCTTTAATCCCAGCACTCGGGAGGCAGAGGCAGGCGGATGGCTGTGAGTTCGAGGCCGGGCTGGACCGACAGCCTCCAAAACAATACAGAGAAACCCTGTCTCATAAAAAAAACAAAAAACAAAACAAAACAAAAAAAGAAAGAGAGAGAGAGGTTACATATGACAAGGACCAGGGGGCATCGTCTTTGCTTCTTAGAATTGTGATAAACTACCACTCATAATGGAAGAAATACTACAGAAAGTCGCACTCGGTGTATAACTTATACACAGAGGGTCTACCTGACCTATTTAATGGGCTTCAAAGTGAGTTTCTGTCTACAGGAAAAGGGTTTGTTTGTTTTCCAGACACGTTTCTCTGAGTAAGAGTGTGGCGTCCTGTAGACCAGACTGGCCTTGAACTCACAGAGATCCACCTGCCTCTGCCTCCTGAGTGCTGGGACTAAAGGTGTGCAACACCACACTCAGCCTCAAAAAGTTTTAACATAACAAAAAGGTTTAAATATGTACACTAGAAGAATTGAAGTTTTATTCTCTAGCGTTATAGCCCTAAATGAAAATTAACAGTTAAAACAATACTCCTTAATTTTATAACCATAGGAAGAAAATGTTTTCAGATGAAACAATAAAAGAACATCAATTATTTCTGTTAAACATTTGTGCTTCAGGAATGATTTTAGTTTTCTGACAAATTAATGTGAGAATTTCATATAAAGAATCTTCAAATTACTTTCTCCAACTCTAAATTTCTAAAACCTTCAGAATAAACAAAGTTTATTCAACTTGTCATAGAGTACCAGTGACCTCCAATTTTAATCATAGATGTCTTTAAAAGTGAGGACTGGGGCTGGAGAGATGGCTCAGAGGTTAAGAGCACCGACTGTTCTTCCAGAGGTCCTGAGTTCAATTCCCAACAACCACATGGTGGCTCACAACCATCCATAATGAGATCTGGTGCCCTCTTCTGGTATGCAGGCAAACATGGAGGCAGGGTGTTGCATTCAAAATAAATAAATCTTAAAAAAAAAAAGTGAGGACTGAACACTGCAGAGCCAGATCCCAGCCCGACAGGATTCAGCCTGCCCAGAGACTGCCAGCTTCCAAGCCCCATTCTCCACCCACGGGACAGGCAAGGTGAGGGTCCAGCCTACCCAGAGTTTGCCAAGGTCCTGAAACTAGGACGGCCTCTATCCACTCAAGAGGAAAGCCACCAGGGTATTGGACCTGCTCCTAAACACTGGAAAGGAACCGTGTTCACATACTCACAAAGGGAGGAAGAGACTCCTTCTGCACCCATAGGAAGAAATCATGGGAAGGAGACAATATAAAAACACACCCACCAACAGAAAAACCAATATGACACTGCCAGAAACAAGAGAATCTACACCCGCAAGACCTGAACAGCCCATTGCAGATGAAGTGCATGAGAAAGACCTTAAAAACAACTTCATGAAAATGATAAAGGCCCTCAAAGAAGGTATGAGAAAATCCCTAACACAAAATATCCAGGAAATATGGGACACCGTGAAAAGACCAAACCTAAAGGCAAACCTATCAGAACCACACCTGACTTCTCCATGGAAACTCTGAAAGGTCCTGGATAGCTATTCTACCAACACTAAGAGACCACAGATGCCAGCCCAGACTGCTATACCAAGAAAAGCTTTCCATCACTATAGATGGAGAAAACAAGATATTCCATGACAAAACCAGATTTAAACAATATGTATCCACTAACCCTGCCCTACAGAAAGTTCTGGAAGGAAACCCCCAATCCAAAGGAGTTAACTACAACCAGAAAAACATAGGCATTAGATATTCCACTTTATCAACAGCCAAAAGAAAAGAGTTGGAAATCCACATATAATTCCACCACCATCAACTATTCCAAAACAAACAAGAATGAGCAATCAATGGTCATTAATATCCCTCATTATTAATGGTCTTAACTTGCCCATAAAGAGGCACAGGCTAACAGAATGGATTCGAGGACAGAACCCATCCTTCT